>NC_081185.1:50151603-50217366 GCF_029867415.1 Vicia villosa
TGAACCCTGGTTGCTTTGATTGTCTTCTTGTTCATCATCACCGACTGTTTCAGGGATCGGTGGCTTTGTGAACTTTTTGACTGGAATTTTGATCTTTCTTCTCAGGTGACTCACACCTACAGATCCTTTGGGCTTCTTTTTCTTCTTGATTATCAGGGCTTTCAGTTCTTGTTGCCCCTTTGCCAGTTCCAGAATTGCCACTTGCACTTGGGCATTCTGTGCTTCGAGATTCTTGATACTTGCCTCGGATTCCATCTCTTCTGACTGAAATAAACAGCGAGGAGATGAGAAATCCGTCATGAGAACCTGTTATGAAATGTGTATGACTGGATGCCATGTGTATGCAATGTATGAAATGTATATGCAATGTATATGAATGCAATGTATGAAATGTACATGCAATGCATGAAGTGAAATGTGTGTGCAATGTTTCAAGGATCTTAGAGTTTAGATTTGTTAAAGAAGAAACAAACGTTAGTTAATCAATTTATTTCTTTTTTTTTTTTGCTTCTTTTTTCTTTGCCTCATTTGGGCTTACAAGACAGAAATAAAATAAATGATCCTTCAGGTCTCCCGTGGACGCTTTCTCTTTGCCCCCAGGAATGTGTTGATCTGCTGTTCTTCTTGAAGCTGTCCGGTGAGCTCCAATATCCTTCTCTCATAGTCTTGACAGTATGATTTGAAGGTGTCTCTTTCCTCTTTGAGTTGAACCCAAGATTTTTGCAACTCTTCTAGGTCAGTTGGCATGTCCGGGTGTAGAATAACTTGAGGTTCATATCCTTCGACCTCTGGTTCAATAGTCACAGGTAGAACAGCAGGATATGGCTTAAGGAGTTTCTGAGCATGAGTGCGGACCCATCTGAGGTAGGGTTCCATAGGAATAGAATTCCATTGCCCCAGAGTTTTGCTTTCTATTCTATAGACACTGCCCCATGCATGTATGAACCTTCGTCGGTGTCTATGAGAATCATTCTCGTAATCAAACACAATGCCATGGATAATCATGTCATGAGGACCGTTGCTCCTTGCATATCCGAATTGGCGTAGAGCTAAAGAGGGATTGTAAGTGACGCCTCCTTTGAGGCCAAGGAGTGGCACATTAGGGTACTCTCCACAATGATCAATGATAGTAATGTCTCTTTGAAAGAAGTTGTTCCACTGGATATCTGAATGAGACAAAGACATAATCCTGCGAGACCATTGCGTTCTTTGTTCATTTCTCAACACTGATCGGGGAAGATGAAATGTAAACCACCTAGCCAGTAGTGGTATACAGCACATGAGAATTCCTTGTTTCTTCATGGTACGAGTGTGTAGAGAATGTAGAATGTCTCCCAGCAATGTTGGTACCGGGTTACGGATTAGGAAAAGGTTGATGATGTGTACACTTATGAACTGGTCGGGATTTGGGAATAAAACCAACCCATAGATCAAAAGTGCCATAACTTCTTCAAAAGCTGGATAACTTTTGTTTTCTAGCAGTAGTCGAGCCTTTTCCAACAAGAACTTGGCAAGCAAACCCTTAACTCCACTCTTTGTTTCCCAATTGGACTCGATTTCTGATTTCCGCAGATGTAAAGCAGCAGCAATGACTTCAGGTTTTGGAATCCTTTCTAAACCAGTGAAAGGTAATTGATTTCGAACAGGTAATCCCATTAGTTCAGAGAATTCTTCCAAAGTGGGTACCAACTGGTAATCAGGAAAGGTAAAGCAATGATGTTCAGGGTCAAAGAACTGGAACAGGACCCGTATCATGTCTTCTTCAAATTTTAAGGTAACCAAATGGAGTAGGTGACCATGCCTTTCAGTGAATTGAACATTCCTGGGGAATTCTGATACTAAGTCTTTTAGCTCAGATGGTACCGTTGAGATGTTGATTCGGATGTAATCTTTGGTGGCGGGAGCCATTACCTGCTCAGATGGTACCGTTGAAATTTTGATCCTTGAAGTGTTTGGTGCAAAAATGATATGCTTATGATGCAAACATGTGGCACACAAAAACAAATCAAACAATAGCCTTAGGTTTAAAGGCTTGCATGGAGCTGATAGGTGATACCCTCCCCACTGAAGTTGAGTTGGTTAAAACCTGTCCTAGAATAGTATTCGGGTTCTATGATCCTTGGAAGTAACATCTCAATACGGCGCTCGAGCGGTCGATCAAAATATTCCTCGAGGATAACTAACTTCGATCAATTTCAAAGCTAGCCACTTAATAGGCCACAAGTCAAGTTCAACTAAAAAGGTTCTAAGACAAATTAGTGTTTAATGACATTTCGGAAGCCTAATATACTCCTTGATCGTTTTCAAGGGACATCAGTATAAACCAAAGTATCGCACTAACGATGACTACCAGATTAACCGTATCGGTACATGCCGTACAGTTTCCTTGGTCTATTTTCATATACTTAAGGTATCTCGAGATTCGGGTTAGAATCTTTCACAAGCAAAATACCCAAGCAAGCCTTTGAAAAATAGAGCAATCAAGTCAATCAATTGAAAACATCGACCTATTCTCTTAAGGTAACCCCTTTTGAAAACATTTTGTTTTTGAAAGTATGTCCCCAGCAGAGTCGCCAGTTCTGTGGAACTCCGATTTTTTTTTAATACCGGGCCATACCTCTGTTCTGTAGAGATACGTGAACTGACTCTTTTTATCGCTTAATGCTTTCGCATTTTTGAAAATATCACAGAGTCGCCACCGACCTTTTATTTTATCCAATTAAGGAAAGGTTTATAAAAGAAACAGAAAAAAGACCTTTAAGAAATTCTGGGTAAGGGGGTAGGTTATACAAAGGGAAGGTGTTAGCACCCTTTGTATCCATGGTTATCCATGGGCTCTTAAGTTTGCTTAGCTCGCTTGTTTTTCGATCACTTTTCAATTGCTCTGAAATTGCTCATATGTGGTTTCAAATACCTTTGTAATTGAATTTTGTAATGATCCGTGTGTGGATGTATACAAAATGCTTGTTTATCTTTCGAAAGATGTTTTTTGAAAGAACGTTAACTTTGTAATAATCCGTGTTTGGATGTATACAAAGTATTGTCTTTTTTTGAAAGTTTTGTTTTGAAAAACAATAGTGTATGAGAATTTTGTTTGTTTTGATTTGAGCAAGCAAACTAGGAGGTCTACCCTGAGTTGTAAGGTCTTTATCCTATTTCCTTTAAAAATCTATCCTTTCACCGGATATAAACGCAAGGTTCGATTTTGTACTCAAAACAGTGGAATTTTGACTTTGATTTTGAAAAGAATGAGAAAGGGATTACCTGAAGAGGTGCAAGTGTGATTGTGATTGGATTCAGATATTTATCTTTGAAGTTAGTGATCTAACGGTTCAATTTTATCTTTGACATACACGCAGTTTATATTTGCTGGAAATTAAAATGCGGAAATGTAAAGTGCGGAAAGTAAATCTACGCTATTACATCGATTGTGCAGGAAATGTAAACTAGCCTATTTACATGAATTTGACATCCTATACATTTATCTAGGAATTTAAATTGCAAGAAAAATAAAAGGCATGTTTTTTGGATTTTTTATGATTTATTTTAATTATGATTAATGCATGATTAATTAAATTAAAATGAAGAAAAAAGATGAAAATAGATTTAAACCTAGAAATTAAGTTTAAAATATGTACAAAATATTTGTTAATTAATTTTAAAACAAAACTAATTTTTTTGGAATTTTTGGAATTGATTTGAAATTGATTTAAGTTAATTAAAACATAATTATGCAAATAATTATACAGATAATTAAAACTTAAAGATAAAATTATTCAAAATATGTACAAAATTAGTTTATAATATATAAACAATATTTAACATGAAGAACAATTTTTTTTTTATGATTTTTTGATTGGTTAGAATAATTAAAAAGCAAATATATGAATATATACTAATTAATTATGCAAAATATTGAAATTTTGAAGGAAAATAAAATATTTTTATTTCAGAAAATAATATATTATTTTAGAAGTCTAAAAATATTTTTTGTGTATTTTTTGGATTTTTAAAACTATTTTTAATTAATTTTGTAAAGAAATTAAAATAAAATAGAAAATAAAATAGGAAATAAAAGGATACTGATCCTGTGTGGAAATTTATGAGGGAGTATGATGTACACGCGTGATCTGGAGCGTTGGATGAGTCATAAATGAGATCATATGGTCCAGATGGTGAGGGAACATCACTTATGACACGCCTGCAAAACACTGAAACCAAGGGTTATATTCAAAAAAGCGCGCGCGTCAGAACCAATAGGGGGGGACACGTCTTCGTCTTCAACCTTCAGACAAGACTTTTAATAGCGCTTTCTTACCAAAAGCGCTGTAATTGGTTACTTACTAAACCTGCAAAATAGCGAATAGGGTCAAACGCACACATACATTTAGCGCGATGGTACCATTCAACTCGTTTTGTCCATACGAATCTAATGGTGCTATTTAGAACCTCTAATTTTGCCTAATTTGGAAAGCCCTAATTTTGAAGCTATGAACCCTAAAATGGTGATTTCGTTTGTACGTGTCCAAACTTCAATTAAGTTTCCAGAAATGATCTACACCTCAAACCAAACTCAATAGTATGTCTACATCTTGTTAAGCATGTGTGAATAACCAGATACGAATTGATTTTAGTTTGAACAAATTTGGACCTGTGTAGCTCGATTCAGTGAGCTTCAAGGCTTGTAATTGATTGAGATAGTTTCAGTGATGTTCAAGGAAGGTGTATGAATGCTTAGTTTGTATTGAAATGGACTGAAATTACAAATTCGAATTTGAGTTTTCTTTGAATTTTTTTCAAGTGATTACAAGTGTTATGAGCTTATGTGTGCTTCTGAACTCGCCTCCTTTTTGTTACTGAACTATGATAGCTTATTTATAAGCATTGAGTGCTTACAATTGAAGCTAAGAAGTGTCTTTAGTTGCCTTTGTTGAAACTTTGGTTTTTTAATATTAAAAAAGCTTGAATTCTTGACCAAGTCATCTTGCCTTCAATGCACCTGCCTTGCCCTTCAATTCTCTGCAGAAAGATGAAGATTCTTTGAGGTGAGTCATGCTTGATTTGTAAGCTAACCATTATCCATGCATTTTCCTTTTAATTTTAATCTTAAAATAAGATAAAATCATGCAAAAATGGATAAAAAAAGGGTATGGGCTTAGTCTTGGTCGTGGGAGGCCCATAACATCATGGAAATGATGTTTGAATGCTGAAAACTTGGCCCCATTTGGAAAAAATGCATTTTTGAGCAATGTTGATTTCATGTATTTTCCCAAAATTTAGCCAACTTCAACAAGGTGTAAATCCTTCAATTTTTGTCATATGAAGGAGATCTTGCACTTTTTGGAAATCTCAAAGAGTCCTCTAACCAATGCCTTTGGTCTCAAGTCAAAATGATTTTTGAAGCTCCTTGTGTGTCCTTTTGAAAAAAGTGTCTTTTTGTTGACTTTGAAAATGACCTGTAATGTCTTTGGTCATATTTTTCAAATGGTGAATCCAATGACCATGGGATCAATGGCATTTGAAAGATAATTGAATTTCCTTCAAAACAAGCTTTGGTTTGAATTTTTTGGATGAAGGATGAGAGAGTTATGATCAGTCAAAGTTGAGTTGACTTTTCAGGCAAAAACCCTAATTTTGAATCTTAGGGTTTTGTTGATTTTTGATCTTTCCTTGATGAATTATGATCATCCAATGATCAAATGATGAATCCTTTGACAAAATATGGACTTTGACAAAAAATTTCATTTTTGACTGTCTGTTGACTTTTTGGTCAAACGGGTCGTCTGTTGACTGTTTGAGCTGCTGACGGTGCGTCTGAGTGAATTGAAGTTTGAAAATTTGCATGATGGTACTTTGAGATATATGGATGTGTATGAAATCCATTTGAGCTCTCAAAAACTTGTTGCTCCTGTAAAAACAAGAAAAACCCTGATTAGGGACTGTTTGTGTAGGAGACAGTTAAATGTACCTGATTTTTGTGCAGTGTTGAGTCTCTGCTAATCGCGTGATATTCAGAAGACTTCTAGCACAAAGATCTTGGAATTTTGAATTGTGAAAGATTGATTTGATTGATGGTACAAAACACTGAGAATTGTACTGCCAGCAGTTTGGCTGTCAACTGACTGTTCAGGTATTGACGTAGCAGTTAGAATGAAGAAGCAACAGTCAAAGTTAATTTTCTTTTTTTGTTGTTTTTGTTTTTGTTTTATGTGAAAAATGAAAGTTTATTTACATGACTTGTTAAAAACACAGACATAATAAATAACTAATATTTACGGTATGCGGGCAAAATTACCGATAATAACCCTGAAAATCATTTAATGCACAGAAATAGGAATATTTGACTGGCAGAAAACACACAAAATATTATCTTAGTAATTAAGCAATATTATGACAAATAGCACAACATTTAATACTGACAGTACAAATATTACATACTATATTGAACAGTACGACGAATAAACGGTACATTTAAGAAATAAGAAATACGGCAAATTTTAAGAATGACGATTAATGACCCATGCTATGAACAATAACATGTAGATGATTGGGAGTGCAACCATTGCAGGTCCACACTCTTCAGGACTATGCAGGCAGAAGAAAGTCATGATCACCGTAGCAATGGTGATGACTGTAAGAAACAGTGTCTCTATCCACTTTGCCATTCTTGTCAGGGAAGAAGAGAAAATAGATATGAGGTAGGAATTTGAGAGATGAATTAGAATTTGATGTGAGATTTTTATGAGAAAATGAGAGGTATTTATAGAATGGAAAGAAGGATAGAGACGTTGGGGAATGATGTGATTCCGTACAAAAGGAAAATTTGAGTGAAAGTAAGATTTGAAAGAAAGTGGATGATAGTGTTGGGAAAAAGAGAGATTTGATTTTTGAAAAAGAGATTTGAAAAGATTTTTGAAAATAATGGAATATAATACAAAAATTAGTGGGAAACAAAAGATAATAATAATCTACTTGTTACCAGTACAGTCTGAGTTTCCTGATTCTGCGCCTGCAAAAAAGATTTAACTCTGTACCAATTGCGTCAGTACTATTTATCTGTAAATAAATAAATAGCATGTGTGAAGTAATAAACAGCATTTGGCGTTCGCGTAAGAATAAATTCAACTGCAGGCCAAATTGCTGTATAAGAAAAATTCTAAAAACTAATTATTTCATATGTCAGGATATTTGTTGCAACAAAAATCCATGATTATATGAGACTCTTGATTTTCAGATTGGAGTTTTCTTGAAAAATATGTGGGCAAATTTTGGGGTATAACACATACAAAGCCTCAAACGGAGCCATACCGATACTCGAATGAAAACTGTTGTTGTAGGTAAACTCAATCAAAGGCAGATAACTATCCCAAGTACCACCTTTTTCCAACACACAAGCACGCAACAAATCTTCTAACGACTGAATCGTCCTCTCAGTCTGTCCATCAGTCTGCGGATGATAAGCAGAACTCAATCTCAGCTTAGTACCCAAAGCTTTCTGCAAACCTTCCCAAAACTTAGACGCAAACCTCGGATCTCTGTCTGACACGATACTTGAAGGAATACCATGTAGACTAACTATCTTCTCAATATACAACTGAGCTAGCTTCTCCATCGGATAATCCATTCTCACCGGTATAAAATGTGCAGACTTCGTCAACCTGTCCACCACGACCCAGATAGCTTCACAATTTCTGACAGTTCTCGGCAAACCTGAAACAAAATCCATTGATATGCTATCCCACTTCCACTCAGGAATAAACATCGGTTGCATAAACCCAGATGGTTTCTGATGCTCAATCTTTGACTTCTGGCAAGTCAAACAAGAGTACACAAACTCAGCAATCTCCTTCTTCATTCCAGGCCACCAAAACAACTTTTTCAAATCATGATACATCTTGGTAGCACCAGGATGAATACTCAACCCACTACGGTGTCCTTCTTCCAAAATACGTTTTCGGAGTTCATCAACATCAGGAACACAAACTCTGTCACCAAACTTCAGTATACCATTCTCATCCACTCTGAATTCACTACTCTTGCCTTGGTTAATCAAAGTCAACTTATCAATCAATCCAACATCTGCTTTCTGACCTTCTCTGATTTCTTCGAGAATACCGCTAGTCAACTTCAGCATATCCAATTTAACACTAGTAGGAGTACTTTCGCACACTAAACTCAAGTCTCTGAATTGTTCAATCAAGTCCAATTCCTTCACCATTAGCTTAGACATATGCAAGGTCTTCCTACTCAATGCATCAGCAACAACGTTTGCCTTACCCGGATGGTAATTCAAACCAAAATCATAATCTTTCAAAAATTCTAACCACCTTCTCTGCCTCATATTCAACTCTTTCTGATCGAATAGATACTTCAGGCTTTTATGATCACTGAATACTTCAAATCTCGAACCATACAAATAGTGTCGCCACAACTTCAAAACAAAAACCACAGCTGCCAACTCCAAATCATGAGTCGGATAATTCCTTTCATGCACTTTGAGTTGTCTCGACGCATAAGCGACCACTTGTTGGTTCTGCATCAATACACCACCTAAACCCATCAGTTATGCGTCACAATAAATCACAAATGATTCTGTCGGATTCGGCAAAATCAAAATAGGAGCACTAGTCAACCTCCTCTTCAACTCTTGGAATCCTTCTTCACACTTGGCATCCCATATAAAGGCTTGTCCCTTCCTGGTCAGTTTAGTTAACGGTAATGCTAACTTTGAAAATCCTTCAATGAACTTTCTGTAATAGCCTGCGAGACCAAGAAAACTACGAATCTCTGATACTGACTTCGGAGCTTCCCATTGGGACACAGCTTCTATCTTTGTAGGATCCACAGCAATACCATCCCTAGAGATCACATGTCCAAGAAAACTGACTTTCTCTAACCAGAATTCACACTTCGACAGTTTGGAAAAAAGTTGCTTCTCTCTCAGCAGCTCTAACACAGTTCTGAGATGTTCCGCATGTTCTTCCTCATTCTTAGAATATATCAGGATATCGTCTATAAACACCACTACAAACTTGTCGAGATAAGGATGAAAGATCCTGTTCATATATTCCATAAAAACACCAGGTGCATTAGTAACCCCAAACGGCATTACAGAATACTCATAATGTCCATACCTCGTTCTAAAAGCAGTCTTCTGAATATCGTCATCTTTCACATGTATCTGATGATACCCAGACCTCAGATCAATCTTACTAAATACACATGCTCCAACCAATTGATCCATTAAACCATCAATCCTCGGCAATGGATACCGATTCTTGATAGTGACCTTGTTCAATTGTCTGTAATCTACACACAGCCTCATTGAACCCTCTTTCTTCTTTACCAGCAACACAGGCGCACCCCATGGCGAAACACTAGGACGAATAAATTTCTTCTCAAGCAATTCCTCTAACTGCTTCTTCAGTTCAGCCAATTTAGACGGCGACATACGATAAGGTGTCATCGACACTGGACTAGTTCCCGGAACCAAATCAATAGAAAATTCCACTTCTCTTTCTGGTGGTAATTCATTCACATCTTCTGGAAAAACTTCTGGAAACTCACATACCACAGGCAATTCGCCACTCGCCACTTTCTCCTTCACATTCATCAATGCGAACAACATAAACACTGTTGCACCATCTCCGATAGCTTCATTCACCTGTCTAGCTGTCATTTCCAGACTACCAGAACTAACCTCTTCAGGAAAAAATACCGTCTTCGTAAAACAGTTGATATGAACACGGTTGAATTCCAACCAGTTCATTCCCAGGATTACATCAAGTTGTTTCAACGGAAGGCACACTAAGTCCATCCCGAATTCTCTACCAAAAATGTCAACCGGACAATTCAAGCATGCAGACGAAGTTGTTACTGAACCCGACGCAGGAGTGTCAATAACCATACTTCCATTTATATCAGATATCTCAAGATTCAACCTCATAGCACAATCCAAAGAAATAAAAGAATGAGTTGCTCCAGTATCAATAATTGCAACTAAAGGTGTGCCATGAATGAAACACGTACCTTTAATCAACCTGTCCTCTAGAGTAGTCTCTGACCCGGTTAATGCAAAAACCTTTCCTCCCGATTGGTTCTTCTTTGGCTTAGGACAGTTAGGACTGATGTGACCCTCTTCACCACAGTTATAACAAGTCACAACCCTCTTCTTGGAGTCAGCAGCAATATGACCCACTTGGTCACACTTGTAACACTTCTTCTGATCAAGCTTGCACTCATTCCTACGATGTCCCATCTCACCACAATTGTAACATCTGATACGAGCACTGGAATCTCCCCCACTGGGTTTCTTCCAATCAGTAGGTTTACCGCGACCATATGGTTTACCTCTATCCATATGTTTCTTTCCTTTTCTGTCAACCAACTCGCGAGAGTGAGATGACCTCAACTTAATGTTATCTTCCTCAAAAATCCTGCTACAATCCACCAGGTCAACAAATCTCCGGATTCTCTGGTACCTGATACCTTGCTTGATCTCATCACGAAGACCATTCTCAAATTTGACACATTTCGAGAACTCACTGGCTTCATCATCATTGTAATGCACATAGTACCTTGCCAGTTCCACAAACTTGGCCGCATACTCTGGTACCGATATATTGCCTTGAACCAGTGCCAGAAACTCAACTTCCTTTCTGCCCCTGACATCCTCAGTAAAATACCTCCTCAGAAATTCCCTCCTGAATACAGTCCAGGTAATTGCTGTACCGCCAGCATCCATCTCAGCTCTGGTTGAAATCCACCAATCATCAGCCTCCTCAGATAACATGTGAGTACCATACCTCACCTTGAGATCCTCAGCGCAGTCAATGACTCTGAAAATCCTCTCGATCTCCTTAAGCCATTTTTGAGCACCCTCGAGATCATGCGTGCCCTTGAACAATGGAGGATTGTTCCTCTGAAAATTCCCCAACTGTCTTTCAGCACCAATCCCAGCCCCTATAGCATTTCCTCCAAGCACACCAGCAATCATGCCCAGAGCCTCAGCGATAGCATCATCGTTTCTTCCTCCTCTTCCAGCCATTGTTCTGCTTACACAAACAATCCAGTCAGAACAAAAGTATCGACAAATAACTCGTATTAGTCGTATACACAGAAGGACTGACACTAAGACTCTGGTCACAACGACCGACTATGCTCTGATACCACTATTGTAACACCCCTCTAATAACCTGCGGCAGTTAAATAATTATTAATCAGAGTAGACATGCAAGAGGTGTCACAATTCATAAAATGAAGAAAATACACGTCGGTACATATCATGCATCCACTGAAACATCTGTAATTATAACTCATTAAGCAAAACATGTTTACACAGCGGAATTAATTCATCAAGTCAACATTCATCAATAATGTATCAGACTTCGAACATCATAAACAAATACAAATAGAGTTATAATCAGAACTCTAAAAACAAAGCGTTCCCAGTGTTACATCTATCAGAGCATGACACCGACACAATACTAAAAACCGACTTATGAGCTAATCCTCACCAAGTCACGCCGCTATCCTTAATCTGAAAAATGACAACAAGTAAGGGTGAGTCTCATCACAGTTAACCAATGCTATTGCATCATAAATAATAACATTTCATAGTTATATCATTCACTCAATTGTTTCATATCCAGACAAAACGTCATTCCCACATCCACAGATAAACAGACAAGTCATCATATAACATATATCATCATGCTATAACAAATCATGCACATGTATGAAACTGACACTATGCATGTGGTACCAAATCATCACCAGTGGAAATCATCCACCGACCGATCTATCATCATCCAGATACGGCCCTGCCAGCACAAATTCCACACAATGGGAATTCTGCCATTCACTGAATCCCCTCATCATCTAGGATTCAGCCCTCATTAATGTTTATGAATGCATGCAATATATATATATAACATACTTTCATCATCATCATCCTATGAGTAGCATCATCTATACTCATTCCATCATCATTCATCATCATTATCAAGCATGTTCATGTATATATATTAACATCATTCAATACAATCAACATATTAGTAAACCACAGATCACATCACAAGGTTTACCTGTTCTCAAACAGCACACAAAACAGGCCTACAGATCGAAAGTTACACACCATAGAACTTTCCAGAAAAATCACAAAACAGGATTTTGCACACACAGCGACCATACGCGCATCACCTATCCCATACGCATCCATACGCGTATCACTATGCTTCATACGCGTATCATACGCGTTTCATCAGAACCAAAAATGGCCTAAAACCAACCCATACGCGTATCAGCCTGGCCATACGCGTATCACCAGAATAATTTTCCTCTTTCACAATTTCCATACGCGTATGAGCATCCTCATACGCTCTCATACGCAAATCACCAGTACAAGTGCTTGGGGACAGGGCAGCTGCGTACCATACGCGTATAGCCCCTTGGGAGTGTCCCCCATACGCGTATGACCTCATCCCATACGCGTGTGGCACTGTTTCATACGCGAAACACCAGAAAATGCCCAGCACCTGCAACTTCGTAACAGTCCAAAACCCACTCATTTCTACTCATACCAGTCCACGATTTTGAGTCTAAAAACCAGGAAATTCACATCCAAACAGCATACGAATTCATCCACAACCACAGTATATAATTCCATAATCAATTTCGTTCATCATTCCCTAAATCTATCAGTTATTAGGGATTAACAGTCCAAAAATTCAATGATGAACACAGATGAAAATTCAGAATATAGAATCAATGGATCCAATCATACTTCTAATCCATACTATCACCTATAATACGATAAAAGAGATTAAACGGAGAGTCTCCCCTTACCTCAGATAAAAGTCTTGGTTCTTGGTCTCTCCCTCTACAGTTCTCCTTCACGTTCCTTGTTCCCAATTCTGTTCTTTCACGTTCTTTTTTTCTTTCCCCCAATTCCCAATTCTGATTATTTTATGAAAAATAATATTAAATTAGTAAGGGCTTTACTACACCACACCCCCTTCTTTACTATTTCCTCATATGGCCCAATGCCTTAAACCATTATTTATTCATTATTTCCTCAAAATCCCTAATAATTCTAATTATTAATTAAATATTCCAATTTAAATTAATAATAAAATTATACGGGTGTTACAACTCTCCCCCACTAAAAGAGTTTTCGTCCTCGAAAACATACCTTAGGTAAAGAGCTCTGGATAAGAATCCTTCATCTGACTCTCTAGCTCCCAGGTAACATTTCCCTCAGCAGGTCCTCCCCAAGCTACTCTGACCAAAGCTATTTCCTTGCCCCGCAATTGTTTCAGCCTTCGATCCTCAATCCTCACAGGTAAAGTCTCAACCGTCAAGTTATCTTTCACCTGTATATCATCTACTTGGATCACATGGGACGGATCTGAAATGTATTTCCTCAACTGAGACACATGAAATACATCATGTAAATTTGCAAGCATCGGCGGTAAAGCGATACGATAAGCCACTTCCCCCACTCTTTCAGAAATTTGGAATGGTCCGATAAAACACGGAGTCAACTTCTTCGACTTCAATGCCCGACCAATCCCTGTCATAGGAGTAACTCTCATAAACACATGATCTCCCTCTTGAAACTCAAGTGTTTTCCTCCTCTTGTCATGATAGCTCTTCTGACGACTCTGAGAAGCCTTCATCTTCTCTTGAATCATTTTAATCTTCTCTGTAGTCTGTTGTATAATTTCTGGACCAATCACAGCACTCTCACCAGATTCGTACCAACACAACGGCGTCCTACATCTCCTACCATACAAAGCCTCAAACGGAGCCATACCGATACTCGAATGAAAACTGTTGTTGTAGGTAAACTCAATCAAAGGCAGATAACTATCCCAAGTACCACCTTTTTCCAACACACAAGCACGCAACAAATCTTCTAACGACTGAATCGTCCTCTCAGTCTGTCCATCAGTCTGCGGATGATAAGCAGAACTCAATCTCAGCTTAGTACCCAAAGCTTTCTGCAAACCTTCCCAAAACTTAGACGCAAACCTCGGATCTCTGTCTGACACGATACTTGAAGGAATACCATGTAGACTAACTATCTTCTCAATATACAACTGAGCTAGCTTCTCCATCGGATAATCCATTCTCACCGGTATAAAATGTGCAGACTTCGTCAACCTGTCCACCACGACCCAGATAGCTTCACAATTTCTGACAGTTCTCGGCAAACCCGAAACAAAATCCATTGATATGCTATCCCACTTCCACTCAGGAATAAACATCGGTTGCATAAACCCAGATGGTTTCTGATGCTCAATCTTTGACTTCTGGCAAGTCAAACAAGAGTACACAAACTCAGCAATCTCCTTCTTCATTCCAGGCCACCAAAACAACTTTTTCAAATCATGATACATCTTGGTAGCACCAGGATGAATACTCAACCCACTACGGTGTCCTTCTTCCAAAATACGTTTTCGGAGTTCATCAACATCAGGAACACAAACTCTGTCACCAAACTTCAGTATACCATTCTCATCCAATCTGAATTCACTACTCTTGCCTTGGTTAATCAAAGTCAACTTATCAATCAATCCAACATCAGCTTTCTGACCTTCTCTGATTTCTTCGAGAATACCGCTAGTCAACTTCAGCATATCCAATTTAACACTAGTAGGAGTACTTTCGCACACTAAACTCAAGTCTCTGAATTGTTCAATCAAGTCCAATTCCTTCACCATTAGCTTAGACATATGCAAGGTCTTCCTACTCAATGCATCAGCAACAACGTTTGCCTTACCCGGATGGTAATTCAAACCAAAATTATAATCTTTCAAAAATTCTAACCACCTTCTCTGCCTCATATTCAACTCTTTCTGATCGAATAGATACTTCAGGCTTTTATGATCACTGAATACTTCAAATCTCGAACCATACAAATAGTGTCGCCACAACTTCAAAACAAAAACCACAGCTGCCAACTCCAAATCATGAGTCGGATAATTCCTTTCATGCACTTTGAGCTGTCTCGACGCATAAGCGACCACTTGTTGGTTCTGCATCAATACACCACATAAACCCATCAGTGATGCGTCACAATAAATCACAAATGATTCTGTCGGATTCGGCAAAATCAAAATAGGAGCACTAGTCAACCTCCTCTTCAACTCTTGGAATCCTTCTTCACACTTGGCATCCCATATAAAGGCTTGTCCCTTCCTGGTCAGTTTAGTTAACGGTAATGCTAACTTTGAAAATCCTTCAATGAACTTTCTGTAATAGCCTGCGAGACCAAGAAAACTACGAATCTCTGATACTGACTTCGGAGCTTCCCACTGGGACACAGCTTCTATCTTTGTAGGATCCACAGCAATACCATCCCTAGAGATCACATGTCCAAGAAAACTGACTTTCTCTAACCAGAATTCACACTTCGACAGTTTGGAAAAAAGTTGCTTCTCTCTCAGCAGCTCTAACACAGTTCTGAGATGTTCCGCATGTTCTTCCTCATTCTTAGAATATATCAGGATATCGTCTATAAACACCACTACAAACTTGTCGAGATAAGGATGAAAGATCCTGTTCATATATTCCATAAAAACACCAGGTGCATTAGTAACCCCAAACGGCATTACAGAATACTCATAATGTCCATACCTCGTTCTAAAAGCAGTCTTCTGAATATCGTCATCTTTCACACGTATCTGATGATACCCAGACCTCAGATCAATCTTACTAAATACACATGCTCCAACCAATTGATCCATCAAACCATCAATCCTCGGCAATGGATACCGATTCTTGATAGTGACCTTGTTCAATTGTCTGTAATCTACACACAGCCTCATTGAACCCTCTTTCTTCTTTACCAGCAACACAGGCGCACCCCATGGCGAAACACTAGGACGAATAAATTTCTTCTCAAGCAATTCCTCTAACTGCTTCTTCAGTTCAGCCAATTCAGACGGCGACATACGATAAGGTGTCATCGACACTGGACTAGTTCCCGGAACCAAATCAATAGAAAATTCCACTTCTCTTTCTGGTGGTAATTCATTCACATCTTCTGGAAAAACTTCTGGAAACTCACATACCACAGGCAATTTGCCACTCGCCACTTTCTCCTTCACATTCATCAATGCGAACAACATAAACACTGTTGCACCATCTCCGATAGCTTCATTCACCTGTCTAGCTGTCATTTCCAGACTACCAGAACTAACCTCTTCAGGAAAAATTACCGTCTTCGTAAAACAGTTGATATGAACACGGTTGAATTCCAACCAGTTCATTCCCAGGATTACATCAAGTTGTTTCAACGGAAGGCACACTAAGTCCATCCCGAATTCTCTACCAAAATGTCAACCGGACAATTCAAGCATGCAGACGAAGTTGTTACTGAACCCGACGCAGGAGTGTCAATAACCATACTTCCATTTATATCAGATATCTCAAGATTCAACCTCATAGCACAATCCAAAGAAATAAAAGAATGAGTTGCTCCAGTATCAATAATTGCAACTAAAGGTGTGCCATGAATGAAACACGTACCTTTAATCAACCTGTCCTCTGGAGTAGTCTCTGACCCGGTTAATGCAAAAACCTTTCCTCCCGATTGGTTCTTCTTTGGCTTAGGACAGTTAGGACTGATGTGACCCTCTTCACCACAGTTATAACAAGTCACAACCCTCTTCTTGGAGTCAGCAGCAATATGACCCACTTGGTCACACTTGTAACACTTCTTCTGATCAAGCTTGCACTCATTCCTACGATGTCCCATCTCACCACAATTGTAACATCTGATACAAGCACTGGAATCTCCCCCACTGGGTTTCTTCCAATCAGTAGGTTTACCGCGACCATATGGTTTACCTCTATCCATATGTTTCTTTCCTTTTCTGTCAACCAACTCGCGAGAGTGAGATGACCTCAACTTAATGTTATCTTCCTCAAAAATCCTGCTACAATCCACCAGGTCAACAAATCTCCGGATTCTCTGGTACCTGATACCTTGCTTGATCTCATCACGAAGACCATTCTCAAATTTGACACATTTCGAGAACTCACTGGCTTCATCATCATTGTAATGCACATAGTACCTTGCCAGTTCCACAAACTTGGCCGCATACTCTGGTACCGATATATTGCCTTGAACCAGTGCCAGAAACTCAACTTCCTTTCTGCCCCTGACATCCTCAGGAAAATACCTCCTCAGAAATTCCCTCCTGAATACAGTCCAGGTAATTGTTGTACCGCCAGCATCCATCTCAGCTCTGGTTGACATCCACCAATCATCAGCCTCCTCAGATAACATGTGAGTACCATACCTCACCTTGAGATCCTCAGCGCAGTCAATGACTCTGAAAATCCTCTCGATCTCCTTAAGCCATTTCTGAGCACCCTCGGGATCATGCGTGCCCTTGAACAATGGAGGATTGTTCCTCTGAAAATTCCCCAACTGTCTTTCAGCACCAATCCCAGCCCCTATAGCATTTCCTCCAAGCACACCAGCAATCATGCCCAGAGCCTCAGCGATAGCATCATCGTTTCTTCCTCCTCTTCCAGCCATTGTTTTGCTTACACAAACAATCCAGTCATAACAAAAGTATCGACAAATAACTCGTATTAGTCGTCTACACAGAAGGACTGACACTAAGACTCTGGTCACAACGACCGACTATGCTCTGATACCACTATTGTAACACCCCTCTAATAACCTGCGGTAGTTAAATAATTATTAATCAGAGTAGACATGCAAGAGGTGTCACAATTCATAAAATGAAGAAAATACACGTCGGTACATATCATGCATCCACTGAAACATCTGTAATTATAACTCATTAAGCAAAACATGTTTACACAGCGGAATTAATTCATCAAGTCAACATTCATCAATAATGTATCAGACTTCGAACATCATAAACAAATACAAATAGAGTTATAATCAGAACTCTAAAAACAAAGCGTTCCCAGTGTTACATCTATCAGAGCATGACACCGACACAATACTAAAAACCGACTTATGAGCTAATCCTCACCAAGTCACGCCGCTATCCTTAATCTGAAAAATGACAACAAGTAAGGGTGAGTCTCATCACAGTTAACCAATGTTATTGCATCATAAATAATAACATTTCATAGTTATATCATTCACCCAATTGTTTCATATCCAGACAAAACGTCATTCCCACATCCACAGATAAACAGACAAGTCATCATATAACATATATCATCATGCTATAACAAATCATGCACATGTATGAAACTGACACTATGCATGTGGTACCAAATCATCACCAGTGGAAATCATCCACCGACCGATCTATCATCATCCAGATACGGCCCTGCCAGCACAAATTCCACACAATGGGAATTCTGCCATTCACTGAATCCCCTCATCATCTAGGATTCAGCCCTCATTAATGTTTATGAATGCATGCAATATATATATAACATACTTTCATCATCATCATCCTATGAGTAGCATCATCTATACTCATTCCATCATCATTCATCATCATTATCAAGCATGTTCATGTATATATATTAACATCATTCAATACAATCAACATATTAGTAAACCACAGATCACATCACAAGGTTTACCTGTTCTCAAACAGCACACAAAACAGGCCTACAGATCGAAAGTTACACACCATAGAACTTTCCAGAAAAATCACAAAACAGGATTTTGCACACACAGCGACCATACGCATATCACCTATCCCATACGCATCCATACGCGTATCACTATGCTTCATACGCGTATCATACGCGTTTCATCAGAACCAAAAATGGCCTAAAACCAACCCATACGCGTATCAGCCTGGCCATACGCGTATCACCAGAATAATTTTCCTCTTTCACAATTTCCATACGCGTATGAGCATCCTCATACGCTCTCATACGCAAATCACCAGTACAAGTGCTTGGGGACAGGGCAGCTGCGTACCATACGCGTATAGCCCCTTGGGAGTGTCCCCCATACGCGTATGACCTCATCCCATACGCGTGTGGCACTGTTTCATACGCGAAACACCAGAAAATGCCCAGCACCTGCAACTTCGTAACAGTCCAAAACCCACTCGTTTCTACTCATACCAGTCCACGATTTTGAGTCTAAAAACCAGGAAATTCACATCCAAACAGCATACGAATTCATCCACAACCACAGTATATAATTCCATAATCAATTTCATTCATCATTCCCTAAATCTATCAGTTATTAGGGATTAACAGTCCAAAAATTCAATGATGAACACAGATGAAAATTCAGAATATAGAATCAATGGATCCAATCATACTTCTAATCCATACTATCACCTATAATACGATAAAAGAGATTAAACGGAGAGTCTCCCCTTACCTCAGATAAAAGTCTTGGTTCTTGGTCTCTCCCTCTACAGTTCTCCTTCACGTTCCTTGTTCCCAATTCTGTTCTTTCACGTTCTTTCTTTCTTTCCCCCAATTCCCAATTCTGATTATTTTATGAAAAATAATATTAAATTAGTAAGGGCTTTACTACACCACACCCCCTTCTTTACTATTTCCTCATATGGCCCAATGCCTTAAACCATTATTTATTCATTATTTCCTCAAAATCCCTAATAATTCTAATTATTAATTAAATATTCCAATTTAAATTAATAATAAAATTATACGGGTGTTACATTGCATATCTCGATTGAATGTAAGGGGACGACTTTGTCCCGTGTTTTGGTTGATACTGGGTCTTCTTTAAACGTGCTTCCCAAATCAGCTCTAATGAGAATTGACTATGCTGGTGTGGAGTTAAGGCCTAGTGAGTTGGTGGTGCGCGCCTTTGACGGTTCAAGGAGGTATGTGTTCGGAGAGGTAGATATACCAATCCAAGTGGGTCCTCAGATCTTTACTACAACCTTTTATGTGATGGACATTCAACCTGCTAACTGTTGTTTGTTGGGACGACCGTGGATTCACAAGGCTGGTGCTGTGACATCCACTCTTCATCAGAAGTTGAAGTATCCGGTTGACGGTAAAGTAGTGACGGTTTGTGGTGAAGAAGATTATATCGTGAGTCACTTGTCCTCTTTCCGATATGTGGAGATTGAAGGTGAAATACATGAGACGCCGTTCCAAGCGTTTGAGGCTGTGAACGCTGTGAGAACTCCTCCTTATGAGATAACGAAGCCAGAAACGGTTATGTCCTCTTTGAAAGATGCTCAGGTTGTCGTTGAGACTGGAAGAGTGGAAGGCTGGGGGCAGGTAATTGATGTGCGTCCCAAGTTTGACAAGAATGGTCTTGGTTTCAGCCCAAGGAAGCAGAATGCATTGCCTAAGCCCGGTATCCTTAGCCCGATCAAGTTTGTGAGTGGTGGTGTCATTCAAGACGGTCAGGTTGACGCCATTGTCAATGGTGAAGAGGTGTGTCGCACGCTCGCGAAAAATGAACAGAGTCGCCACCAATATATTTATCCCATAAGGGAAAGGAATATCAGAAAACCTAACAAAGGAAGGAACAGGGTCTTGCGACCAGAGAATCAAGGTACGGGAGTCGGTTACGCAAGGGGAAGGTACTAGCACCCCTCGCGCCCATCGTACTCGATGGTATCCACCTATGTTTGTTTCTATCTAAAGGGTGTGTACTATGTCTAAACCTATATGCGAATGAATGCAAAAGAAATACGGGGAAAAGAAGGAAATATTTACAAGTGTGCTCGTTCAAGCCCCGCGACTTGATGCCTACGTATCCTTTTCAGGAATCAGAGCGTCGTAGTTTGGCTCAAGATTTTCTGTTTGTTTTTGTGTTTTTTAGTTGGGCGGAGTTAACGCTCGCGCTCTTGCATAAGGGATCGACCTAGGATGCAATAGAGCGGAGATAAAGATGCCCTTAAGAAAGGAGAGAAGAGAGAGAGAGAGAGAGTTTGAGTGTTTCGAGGAAATCCCTTAAGCAAGGGAAACTCGAGTTACTCTTTGGTTTGTGTTTTTTAGAGGTTGGGAACTTACGCCTGAATGGAACCCTTAAGCAAGGGAACTCCAAGCACTCGAACATCCCTTAAGCAAGAGAAGTTACAGGCTTCCATTCCCTTTTTATTAGTCAAAGTATTTATTAGTCATTTTTTATGAGTTTTCTTGGTATTTTTTATGGGAGTTTATTCAAGTATTTTTAAATGGATTAAAGTTGAAAAGAAAAAGAACTAGCCTAAGAAAACTAGCCTAATATGAATGAGGAATTCTACTTATTATTATCATGGTTTCTACCTAAGGTTAGGATTTAAAAGAAGCATTAAAATGGTATCAACAAAGTAGACCAAAAATGTGGCCAAAATCTAGCAACAAAATCACACAACAATTATACCAAAAACATGGAAATGATACAAAAGAATAGAAGAAGCAATTCAAGTACTAATACAAAATTAACCTAAAATATTACTATTTTTTATGAGTTTTGTGGGAAAATTAATGTCAACAATTACCTAAAAATCTAACAAGTTTTATTGATTATTACCTAAAAAAAATTGAATAAAACTATGTCAAAAACCTTAAGAAAAATATGTGAGTCAGAGGGTGCTAAGTTGAAAATAGGGTGCATGTAGCAGCTGGGCGCAGGCCCATGGGGAATGGCTCAATGGAGTTTTTGTTGTAGATTTTATTAGTGATAAAACGTGTTGCGCTGGGCCACAGGGGGGTGTACTAAGCATTCAGGCCCAACGCTTGTTTTGTTTAGTTTCTATTCAGCCAAGACTGAAGATGGTGTGATGGGCTTGGACAGGGGATGTAGATTGCAATAAGCCCAAGGGAATTTCTACTGATCCATCAGATTTTTGAAAGGACTTGATCCAATTAACACACAATCTTCATTACCAGATTTTTTTTAAAAAGAAAATCAATTAAAACAACAAAGAGGAAATTAGGGTTCAGTATAGTGACACTCACGTTCTCAGACTCTCCTTCCCTTCTAAACAGACGGCGGCGATTTTCCATCCCTCCACCGATTCGTTCTAACGCGCCGCCGTGAATCGACCACCACCTGTACCTCTCTCACCTCTAACGTCCAATTCAAACCTTACTCAAATCTAACCCTAAGTGTGAAAGGACCAGTGTACAACGCTCAAACAACGCGAGGTATCAACATAAATCCGAAGTTTGATAGAAGCTACAAGCTACCATGGCATCAGAGAAAGAAAACCGAGGCGCAGAGATGAATGTACTTACCTGCAATGATCTTGATAATGAAGAACGGCTTGCAATTGTTGGATGCGCGAAATGAACGCGATAAGCGGAGAATTTCTTCAGGTGAGTCTCGATTCCTCTTTAGCTCTTGCTTGCCGCTTCATCTTCATCTTCTTCTTCTTCTCTGTTCTTTTTTCTTTCGGTTTTGCGTATTGTTATTTGTTGTGCGTTGAGAGTTGTCGTGAGGGGAGTTACGGTGAGGTGGTAGGGACGAAGAGGAGTGGTTTAGCACACCTTCACTCAGAGTTCAATGGAGGAACTCTGAGGGAGGCTTGTGGTTGTGCTCTAATGGTGGTGAGGGTGGAAGATGAAGGTGACGGTGAAGGTTGAAGGAGAAGAAAGAGAAGTTGCAGAGAACTGTGAGAGAGAAGGAAGATGAAGAAAGAATGAATGTGAAGTGATGATTGTGGTGTGTGTGGAAGTTCAGAAATGGTGAATGGATCGAGAGAGTGATGAAGAGTGAAAATGGTGGATTGGTGGTGAATGAGCGTGTAACCTTGAGCTTGAAGTGATGATTCTGTTATATAGAGATTTGGAGAGAGTGAAATCAGTTAGAGGGTGAGGGATTGTTAGCCATTGGATCAGAGAGAATCGGTTAGGAGATTGAGGGTGAGGATTGAGTTGGTTTTTAGGTAGTTATGAGTTGGGGAGAGTTGGTTATAACAGAATGGAGTTAGTTACAGTTTCTGTTAAGTGGAAGTTAGTAGTTATGGGAAGTTTGTTGCACTGTTATAGCTGAACTGGAAATTAATTGCTAGGAAATTTGTTTTCTGTTAGAGTTAGTAAGTGAAACTGTTATTGATGTTAGGATGATTGGTTGAATTAGTTATGTTATGGGTGGATGTTAATATGTGGGGATGTTGTTTGGTATAGGACTGATTTTGGTAGGTTTTGTATGGTATGGATGTTTGTATGCGGTTCTGTTTATGAGTGTAAGGGCATGGTTATAGTTATGGAAAGTTGGAAATTATTCTGTTATTGCTGTTAATTAGGAAATCATGTTGAGCTGTTAGAAATGGTTTAGAAAAATGTTAGTAATTGTTAGGTTTCTTTTCTTCTTGTTTATGCAGAGTATGTTTTTGCTATAGGTTTCCTATTGCTTATGCTGGCTGTTTGTGAATGGCAGGTCAGAAATCATGAGGGTGCAGTTGTTGCAGTATTGCATGATGAAGAGGAAACTGCTGCATAGAAGGATGCCCAGCATCGGGACCCGGTGGTACAAAAGGCGGACCGTGCATTGCTGAAGAGAAATGTTGTTGTTGCTGCTGATTGATGCAGGGAGGCTGGCTGTGTGGATCATTTGCAGGGCAATGTATATTGTGAGAAGTGAGCATGAATGCCCATGGTGAAGATGATGATTAGAATAGGCCCCCTTTGTTCCAATTCTTTTCTTTCATGTAATATTGTATGGATTGTGATACATTGTACGTGGCCTTTGAACTTGGTAATGAATATCATGCTTAGTAACCTTGTAATATAACTTGGGCTCCTTTGAATGTAATTCTTCAAGTAATTTTGAATGTTGTTCTTTCCCTCCAATCCTTTTGAATTTCAAAAATCATTTTCTCCATGTGCTATTCTTTAGGTTTCTAAATCTCTTTGCTGTGCAGCACCCAATCATAAGATAGAGTCCCAAAATGACCTATTATGAACTTTGGTAAAAAGTCAACCTTCCATAGTTGACTTTGACCAGCAGTCAAAGTTACATCAAATGTCTCCATCATTGAAAATGACCCAGTACAAACTCCAAATGAATGAATCCACACTCTTTTAATGGAGCCCTAGACGACTAGCTTGTATGTCACATAAACAGGTGAACCAAATTTTGAATTGGAGAATGAACCAGATGAAATCTTGACAATAAGATAATCATAGGCACAACCCTGAAAATCCATTAGTTGACACAAGCACAACGAAACGGACCTCACTCCATGATCAGTTGAGAACCTCAATAAGAACAAACCTACACGAGATACGAACTTCGAACCACGTGAAACCTCAACTCTATCTACGACCTCAATCCCTTGCCAATTTTATTGATTAATGATGCATGTTACGTTAATGCCCTAGTGAAAAGATGATGCGTATGAAATGAGAAGCCTAGGCCAGTCAGAAATAAAGGGGTAGGACAAATTTGGGGTATGACAGCTGCCCCTATTTAATCGTCTTAAACCTGAAGGTGAGATTGGCGCTAGCCTTTCGAACCTTCGAGGTGGAAGAAGATTAAATATCAAAGTACCAGAAATTTGTCCTGAAGAGAGGATGGTGTAAGCGTTATCCTTATTTTTTTGATATCTGCTGGGGAAAGAGAATTTTTGTTTTTTCTGGTGGAAGAATTTATAGATGTTATGGTTAAATGGGGAAAGAGAATAATGACTTGCTGGGGATTGAGAATTGGTTTTACGGTAAGAAATTATGGATGAATGGTGGTTGTCAGGCGAGAACTGACTTCACCATAAGATATCAGACGAGGACTGAAAATGAAAGAAATGATTTGCCAGGGTGAGAACTGGACTTTGAAAAAGTTTGCCAGGGCGAGAACTGGACTTTGAAGAAGTTTGCCAAGGCGGGAATTGGGCTTTGAAAAAAGTTTGCCAAGGCGGGAATTGGGCTTTGAAAAAAGTTTGCCAAGGCGAGAATTGGACTTTGAAGAAATGATTACCAGGACGAGAACTGGATTTGGGAAATGATTACCAGGACGAGAACTGAATTTTGGGAAACGGTTACCAGGACGTGAACTGGGTTTTGAAAATGATTACCAGGACGTGAACTGGATTTTGAAAATGATTACCAGGACGGGAACTGGATTTGGAAAGGTTTGCCAGGACGGGAACCAGGGCTTTGACTTGATTTGCCAGGGCGAGGACTGGGCTTTGAAATTGTTCGAAGGTTGGAAGGTAAAGGATTTACAATACGGGGTTTGGATCTGAAACGTTTTCCCGTACAAGGGGAGGGACCATGGAGACTAGTGACGACTAGACTCGATCAAAAGACATAATCACGAAGATGTTGATGCTTGCGAAGCATAAGAATTACATTAATCCCTCAAACAAAAGCCGGGGTGTAACTCTTCAAGAGTGGCAATCGTTCGAATTGCCACACACTAAGTATGGTTATTCAAATGATTGAAAAATGAGATGGGTTGAATGCCCATCCTCATTCGCACTCTAATCTGCACGCAACACACGGGAAATAACCTTGGGGACAACGATTTTGATGAAGAAAGACATTGTGTCTGATCCACACTGGAGAGAACATGAGACTTCTTTTGGGGATATACATTACTTCGTACTTTCTGGGTACATATAAACTGGCTTATGCATTAATGCATGTTTGAATTTTTCTATGGCGTAATGATCCGCTTTGACGGATATGCTACGCTTTTGAGGATGTAATGTTGTATGCAATGAATACTATATGCAGAATGCCGAATAAAGGCATTGGTGAGGTAAACACCAGGGAGAATCCCCTTAGTGTTAAGGACCATGTGAAGGTGCCAATAGATATTGGACTTTGATTTGTAATATGCCCCTTCTGGTTGTTGGCTTGTAGGGTGTAGAATAACTTCTAACCTCTCGCCATGTGCCACTGCTTGGAGGATTTTCAACTTGAGGAGATTCCCTCGATTCACCACGTTGGGGATGATCCGAATAAGGGCACCAGGTTGGAGAAATGGAACAACTCTCAGGAGAAATAAACTCCTGTGCTTGGGTAGAGACCAAATTTCTAGGAGAAATAAACTCCTATGGTCATGGAGAGACAATAAAACTCAGAAGATTGTGCGCCAAGCTTCGTGACTTATGGAGGAATTTGCCCTAAAGGATCCTTGGAGAGATTTACCAAATCTCGACGTAACTGCCCCAGATTGGTTGAACTTAAGAGAGATTCCTCGACGTGATTGCCCCAAATATGCTGAATTTGAGAGGTCAAACCTCGATTGAATTGCCCCTGATTAGGTACATCTTACTAGAGTCCTCAACGCTTTCTTTTTTTTGGAGTCAAACAAACATGGAGACAACTTTACCACGCTCAACGGATTCTTCAAACTCTCCCCCTCAAGGCAGTCAAGGAAAGAATTAACTATTCATGCCCAACGAAGTTTTCAGGCAACCTGCCCCTTGATAACCAGTCTTATGAAATGATTGGATTTTAACTCCACGGAGTTCTTAAGTCTTGCTACTGTGACATGATCAAGTTACTCACGGATTCTCATCCTTGAAAATTTCCTTGATGTTAAGCACGTATTTTGTATGCAAAAGAATGTTAATTCTAAGAATGATAATTCTAATGCAAAGCCTATGTTAGTCTTGAAGTTTTTAAAGAAACTTTTTATGCAATGAGGTGGCCACCTCTTGTGAACGAAATACAAAGCGGGCATACAATACCAACATAGATATGTGTTACGCTTCATTGGGAGTCAGCTAAATGCTATCTCATCGGAGTGCGCTTTCAAAATAAACCCTACTTCAATTAGGACTTTTAAGGGTTGTAACTTGGCCGGGTTCACGGTTTTAGAAACAAAGGATTTTTAGGCTCGAAATTATTCGTACCCACCCCCTTCGTGATGTTCTCCAGTCCTATGTTCAGTTAACTCGACATGAGTGTTCATCCCTCACAAGGAAAATTGAAATGGTTGAAGAATCAATGAGGTTTTTCGGACATGGCAGTCACTCACTTTCTTGTTTTTTGGTGTCTGATCACACGACTTTGTTCCTTTGATGAGGATCCTTGTTTTTTCGCTTCTGCTTTGCTTTTCCTTTTTTGTTTCCCTAACTTTTGCCTGGACAAATTCTTTTGAATTTTATTTTGGAGTCCAGCGGGATGCCCTAACTTTTGCCTAAGTCACTCATTTTCATGTTGTTGACTTAGCGGGCTCTTTTTTTTTTTAATTCTCCTTTTTTTTTTGAACAAGTCGTGTGATGTTGTGTTGCTTTTGATTTGCTTGAAAGATTGTGACTGCCTCATCCTTTGATTGATGAAGGACTACCATTGTGGTATCGTCATCTCTTGATCTCTTGATGGAATAAGGATAATCATTGCAATTTTGACATTCATCAACCTTTTGAAGGATAACCATTGTTGTATCCTTGGATGCATGCCCCTTTGGTGAGTTTTGAACACTCGATCAAGTTAAATGAACGCTACCCTGCCCCAAGGTTAAAATAAGGGTTTTTTATGATTAGAAAAGAAACTCCTACTTCCAGGCTCAAAGGGGTTATTGAGGGTCTATCTCCCTTATATCTCCGGTGTTTGGGGATTTGAAACAATGCCTGTACATCCTCAGTAGGGTTTTATTCAAAAGCACACAATTAGAGATCTTTGCGTTTTTATTTTTCATCATTCTCCCTCAGCTTTTTTGCCTGAGCAAGCGATTAGTAAAGTTGGTATCGTAATGCCAAAAACATTTTATGAGTGAAAACGAATGGGTTTCTTCAAGACAAACATAAACAATGTATTATGATTTTCATTCAGAAATTAACAAGTTTTTACATGCAATCAGTGCTTAAACAAACAATGAAATGTTACAAATGAGAATGCAATAAAGAAACTAAATGAATGCCATTGTTGAGGAGACTTGACTCCGTCTGGACTTATTGATCTTGAATACTTTTTGCAGTTCCTTCCAAATACTTCAGATTACTTCAAAAGAGAATTCCAACAAAGTCACCCAAGAGTTGTAATTTTTGCTTTACTTTAGGGATTCGAGCAATGCGAGTGATGCAATGCTCAAGATAAGAGTACGTCTTGCTTATCCCTCGTGCGGGAGCCCCAAGCATAGTTGCTAGAGTAGTAATCGCCATCATAAATGGAAGAATCTTGTATGATCATCAACTCAAGAGAGCTACTTGTGGTGAAGAAGACCCAATACTAGAATCTTAACCAATTGTGATTCCAACAAACAAGGAAACGAATGAGCACAAGGCAATAGAATCACATCAATTTGTTTCTCATATTCTTCTTGTCTCTGTTAACTAGCAAGGCCACTGAGAAGGAGATCCTGAGAAAAGGCAACTGATGTATGAAGTAGAACCTTGAAAATGAGAAGCATTGTGAAGAACACTCTTGATTATCACACGGAAGAAGATTCTGACGAAGTCACCCAGGAATTTGTAATGCTTTAATGGATTCGAGCAATGCAAATAGTACAATGCTCAAGATAAGAGTACGTCTTGCTTATCCCTCGATCGGGAGCCCCAAGCAACTTCCACATGTGTACAAGAGTTGATTTCCAATTTAGCTTCAATATCCAAACCATTCGGAGTGAGAGTAAATCACCTTTGCAGTTTTTAACATCAGGCACAGACCAACAATATCTAAATCAGCGGAGTCACGACTTTTATGGCTTTCAATCTTCTTTCCAAGAGGTGGAGCCTTTTGTCAATCTCACTAATCGGAAACTTGAAGACTTCAATTTCCAAATTGTTCTCATGATGTGTTTCCTCCTTAAGAGTGATAGGAATCTCAACTATGCTTCAGACATTTGAATCCATAAGACATTCTCTTGAGGTGAGATTAACATTTGCATTTGGCTTCTAAGGAACTTGTCTCAACTCTTCGTGTCTAAGAGAAAAACTTGAAGAGCCTTCATACATTGATTCATGTTAATCCCCATTTCTGGTCTCATCTCAGTCAAAAACCTCCATAGTTGATCTAGGAGCTTGTGGCGGTGAGAAGTCAAATCTGTTGTTGATCTTGAAATCTGAGTAGAAAGGGTCCCATAAGTCTCTGAGAGAACCATGAAATGCATGATAGTATGAATGCATGTTTCATTTATGAGAGATCCTAGAGTCTTTTCACACACTTCCATTTTCTTCTTTTTATCTCTTTTTTGGAATCAAGGCTTTGTTTTGTATATAGTATCTTTTCTATATTTTTTTTTCTTTTTTTTTTTTTGGAAATAGACTTTAGGATCCCCCACAAATGAAGTGGATAAAGCAATGATGTCATGCAATGCAAAAACATGGGATCGAGGTCCAAATAATCTTGGAAACCACTGCACAATCCTCCGAATAATTGATGTAGGTCAGATGTCATAGGATCAAAGGTTCGACGCTTTTTTAGAATACCAGAATATCAAGTACCATGAGAACAGACCAAATAAAGGTCCGACCTCAACTCTGAAGAAGCAATGGTATGTAGGAGTCAAGGTTTCCTGTCCCACCCCAATCTCACGGGTATGAATTCTAGACACGGACAGGTGGTCCCTAATGGTCACTAGGGTCTACAGTTCCCATGGGGTACAAAGTGTTTGAGGCAGCAAGCGTGCCAGACACAGTGTTCCATGAAAGAACCTCGCCCAGTTGTGGTACCCCATGTTGAACTCGATCGTAGCAAGGGCCACGGGAGTCAACATGAGCATCCACGCTAATCCTATGTGTCACTGGCCTGGGTAGTGGGCCTTTTACCTCATACAAACCCCCCACCTGCAAAACAGAACAGAAGACCCCAGGGAACACAAAATATAATCCATATGCATGATGTGCAAACAGAAATAAACATGACATGCAGGCAAAGAATAAGCATGCAAACATATATACAAAGTATAGACATAAAAACAAGTAAACACCCAGTAAATAAACAAACAAACGCAGGCTAGGATCGACTCACTAAGGATGGACCAGCAACAGGTCTAGCAACAACCCCAGCAGAGTCGCCAGCTGTCGCACGCTCGCGAAAAATGAACAGAGTCGCCACCAATATATTTATCCCATAAGGGAAAGGAATATCAGAAAACCTAACAAAGGAAGGAACAGGGTCTTGCGACCAGAGAATCAAGGTACGGGAGTCGGTTACGCAAGGGGAAGGTACTAGCACCCCTCGCGCCCATCGTACTCGATGGTATCCACCTATGTTTGTTTCTATCTAAAGGGTGTGTACTATGTCTAAACCTATATGCGAATGAATGCAAAAGAAATACGGGGAAAAGAAGGAAATATTTACAAGTGTGCTCGTTCAAGCCCCGCGACTTGATGCCTACGTATCCTTTTCAGGAATCAGAGCGTCGTAGTTCGGCTCAAGATTTTCTGTTTGTTTTTGTGTTTTTTAGTTGGGCGGAGTTAACGCTCGCGCTCTTGCATAAGGGATCGACCTAGGATGCAATAGAGCGGAGATAAAGATGCCCTTAAGAAAGGAGAGAAGAGAGAGAGAGAGAGAGTTTGAGTGTTTCGAGGAAATCCCTTAAGCAAGGGAAACTCGAGTTACTCTTTGGTTTGTGTTTTTTAGAGGTTGGGAACTTACGCCTGAATGGAACCCTTAAGCAAGGGAACTCCAAGCACTCGAACATCCCTTAAGCAAGAGAAGTTACAGGCTTCCATTCCCTTTTTATTAGTCAAAGTATTTATTAGTCATTTTTTATGAGTTTTCTTGGTATTTTTTATGGGAGTTTATTCAAGTATTTTTAAATGGATTAAAGTTGAAAAGAAAAAGAACTAGCCTAAGAAAACTAGCCTAATATGAATGAGGAATTCTACTTATTATTATCATGGTTTCTACCTAAGGTTAGGATTTAAAAGAAGCATTAAAATGGTATCAACAAAGTAGACCAAAAATGTGGCCAAAATCTAGCAACAAAATCACACAACAATTATACCAAAAACATGGAAATGATACAAAAGAATAGAAGAAGCAATTCAAGTACTAATACAAAATTAACCTAAAATATTACTATTTTTTATGAGTTTTGTGGGAAAATTAATGTCAACAATTACCTAAAAATCTAACAAGTTTTATTGATTATTACCTAAAAAAAATTGAATAAAACTATGTCAAAAACCTTAAGAAAAATATGTGAGTCAGAGGGTGCTAAGTTGAAAATAGGGTGCATGTAGCAGCTGGGCGCAGGCCCATGGGGAATGGCTCAATGGAGTTTTTGTTGTAGATTTTATTAGTGATAAAACGTGTTGCGCTGGGCCACAGGGGGGTGTACTAAGCATTCAGGCCCAACGCTTGTTTTGTTTAGTTTCTATTCAGCCAAGACTGAAGATGGTGTGATGGGCTTGGACAGGGGATGTAGATTGCAATAAGCCCAAGGGAATTTCTACTGATCCATCAGATTTTTGAAAGGACTTGATCCAATTAACACACAATCTTCATTACCAGATTTTTTTTAAAAAGAAAATCAATTAAAACAACAAAGAGGAAATTAGGGTTCAGTATAGTGACACTCACGTTCTCAGACTCTCCTTCCCTTCTAAACAGATGGCGGCGATTTTCCATCCCTCCACCGATTCGTTCTAACGCGCCGCCGTGAATCGACCACCACCTGTACCTCTCTCACCTCTAACGTCCAATTCAAACCTTACTCAAATCTAACCCTAAGTGTGAAAGGACCAGTGTACAACGCTCAAACAACGCGAGGTATCAACATAAATCCGAAGTTTGATAGAAGCTACAAGCTACCATGGCGTCAGAGAAAGAAAAACGAGGCGCAGAGATGAATGTACTTACCTGCAATGATCTTGATAATGAAGAACGGCTTGCAATTGTTGGATGCGCGAAATGAACGCGATAAGCGGAGAATTTCTTCAGGTGAGTCTCGATTCCTCTTTAGCTCTTGCTTGCCGCTTCATCTTCATCTTCTTCTTCTTCTCTGTTCTTTTTTCTTTCGGTTTTGCGTATTGTTATTTGTTGTGCGTTGAGAGTTGTCGTGAGGGGAGTTACGGTGAGGTGGTAGGGACGAAGAGGAGTGGTTTAGCACACCTTCACTCAGAGTTCAATGGAGGAACTCTGAGGGAGGCTTGTGGTTGTGCTCTAATGGTGGTGAGGGTGGAAGATGAAGGTGACGGTGAAGGTTGAAGGAGAAGAAAGAGAAGTTGCAGAGAACTGTGAGAGAGAAGGAAGATGAAGAAAGAATGAATGTGAAGTGATGATTGTGGTGTGTGTGGAAGTTCAGAAATGGTGAATGGATCGAGAGAGTGATGAAGAGTGAAAATGGTGGATTGGTGGTGAATGAGCGTGTAACCTTGAGCTTGAAGTGATGATTCTGTTATATAGAGATTTGGAGAGAGTGAAATCAATTAGAGGGTGAGGGATTGTTAGCCATTGGATCAGAGAGAATCGGTTAGGAGATTGAGGGTGAGGATTGAGTTGGTTTTTAGGTAGTTATGAGTTGGGGAGAGTTGGTTATAACAGAATGGAGTTAGTTACAGTTTCTGTTAAGTGGAAGTTAGTAGTTATGGGAAGTTTGTTGCACTGTTATAGCTGAACTGGAAATTAATTGCTAGGAAATTTGTTTTCTGTTAGAGTTAGTAAGTGAAACTGTTATTGATGTTAGGATGATTGGTTGAATTAGTTATGTTATGGGTGGATGTTAATATGTGGGGCTGTTGTTTGGTATAGGACTGATTTTGGTAGGTTTTGTATGGTATGGATGTTTGTATGCGGTTCTGTTTATGAGTGTAAGGGCATGGTTATAGTTATGGAAAGTTGGAAATTATTCTGTTATTGCTGTTAATTAGGAAATCATGTTGAGCTGTTAGAAATGGTTTAGAAAAATGTTAGTAATTGTTAGGTTTCTTTTCTTCTTGTTTATGCAGAGTATGTTTTTGCTATAGGTTTCCTATTGCTTATGCTGGCTGTTTGTGAATGGCAGGTCAGAAATCATGAGGGTGCAGTTGTTGCAGTATTGCATGATGAAGAGGAAACTGCTGCATAGAAGGATGCCCAGCATCGGGACCCGGTGGTACAAAAGGCGGACCGTGCATTGCTGAAGAGAAATGTTGTTGTTGCTGCTGATTGATGCAGGGAGGCTGGCTGTGTGGATCATTTGCAGGGCAATGTATATTGTGAGAAGTGAGCATGAATGCCCATGGTGAAGATGATGATTAGAATAGGCCCCCTTTGTTCCAATTCTTTTCTTTCATGTAATATTGTATGGATTGTGATACATTGTACGTGGCCTTTGAACTTGGTAATGAATATCATGCTTAGTAACCTTGTAATATAACTTGGGCTCCTTTGAATGTAATTCTTCAAGTAATTTTGAATGTTGTTCTTTCCCTCCAATCCTTTTGAATTTCAAAAATCATTTTCTCCATGTGCTATTCTTTAGGTTTCTAAATCTCTTTGCTGTGCAGCACCCAATCATAAGATAGAGTCCCAAAATGACCCATTATGAACTTTGGTAAAAAGTCAACCTTCCATAGTTGACTTTGACCAGCAGTCAAAGTTACATCAAATGTCTCCATCATTGAAAATGACCCAGTACAAACTCCAAATGAATGAATCCACACTCTTTTAATGGAGCCCTAGACGACTAGCTTGTATGTCACATAAACAGGTGAACCAAATTTTGAATTGGAGAATGAACCAGATGAAATCCTGACAATAAGATAATCATAGGCACAACCCTGAAAATCCATTAGTTGACACAAGCACAACGAAACGGACCTCACTCCATGATCAGTTGAGAACCTCAATAAGAACAAACCTACACGAGATACGAACTTCGAACCACGTGAAACCTCAACTCTATCTGCGACCTCAATCCCTTGCCAATTTTATTGATTAATGATGCATGTTACGTTAATGCCCTAGTGAAAAGATGATGCGTATGAAATGAGAAGCCTAGGCCAGTCAGAAATAAAGGGGTAGGACAAATTTGGGGTATGACAAGGTGGATAGTGATTGTGACTTTGATAGCTGGATTCGTCCAAGTATTCTTGGGGAGATGCCTTGCAACTGGACAATCGAAGATGTCATCCAAGTTACACAAGCTCAGGAGTAAATTCCTTGTTTTTACTTTTCTTATCATGACATAATTCCTATGTTCTGCCCAAGGCGTAGTGAATCATTTGTAGGGCCATGCAGTTCACATTTTCAAAGTTAATCATGAAATAAAAGGACGTTTTTTACATCCAAATGTTTCGCTCTTCGTCTTACTTTTAACTTTTTTCCTTTAAATGGCAATGTTTTTGCACACACTTGCACATATCTTAATAAAAATAAAACTAAAATAAAACATCAATCATGCAGATGTTCCACTACCACGGATTCCATTGGTAACAGTTCCGCTATTGCTTATTATGATTTTGACAATCCGATCTACCAAGCCGAGGAGGAAGCTTATGAAGATTGTGATCTCCCCAATGAGTTGGCCAGATTGTTGAAACAGGAAGAAAAGAAAGCGATTCAGCCGCATCAGGAGGCAATTGAGATGGTAAATGTTGGCACTAAAGAGTAAGTCCGAGAAGTCAAGATAGGGGCTGCGCTTGAGAATAGTGTGAAGCAGAGACTTATTGTTATGTTGAAAAAGTATGCAGATATCTTTGCTTGGTCCTATGAGGATATGCCTGGTCTTGATACAGATATAGTGGTACACCATCTACCTCTCAAGGAAGATAGTCCTCCTGTCAAGCAGAAGCTACGAGGGACTCGCCCAGATATGTCTGAGAAGATTAAGAAAGAGGTTGAGAAACAATTTGATGCTGGCTTCTTGCAAGTTGTGAATTACCCTTCGTGGGTTGCGAATATTGTTCCTGTGCCTAAGAAGGACGGAAAGGTCAGGATGTGTGTTGATTATAGAGATTTGAACAGGGCGAGTCCGAAAGATGATTTTCCTCTTCCCCACATTGATGTGCTGGTTGATAATACTGCTCCTTTCAAAGTGTTCTCCTTCATGGATGGCTTCTCTGGGTACAATCAGATCAAGATGGCACCAGAAGACATGGAGAAATTAAAACAACGTTTATTATACCATGGGGAACTTTCTGCTACAAAGTCATGCCTTTTGGGTTGAAAAACGCAGGGGCAACGTATCAACGTGCCATGGTGACTCTTTTTCATGACATGATTCACAAGGAGATTGAAGTGTATGTCGGCGACATGATTGCAAAATCTCACACTGAAGAAGAGCACTTGGTTCACTTGCAGAAGTTGTTTGAGAGGCTTCGGGAATTCAGACTGAGGTTGAATCCAAACAAATGCACTTTCGGAGTGCGATCCGGAAAGTTGTTGGGTTTTGTTGTTAGTGGGAAAGGTATTGAGGTCGATCCTGCAAAAATAAAAGTTATACAAGAGATGCTTGAGCCGAGAACAGAAAAAGAGGTTCGTGGTTTCTTAGGGAGGTTAAACTACATTGCTAGATTCATCTCTCATCTTACGGCCACTTGTGAACCAATATTCAAATTGCTAAGAAGAGATCAGACGGCCAGGTGGAATAATGATTGTCAAAAAGCATTTGAAAAAGTGAAAGAGTATCTGCAAGAACCTCTGATACTAATGCCTCCAGTTCCAGGAAGGCCTTTGATTATGTACCTCACAGTTCTTGAAAATTCAATGGGATGTGTGCTGGGTCAACATGACGAGTCTGGCCGAAAAGAGCATGCAATATACTACCTTAGCAAAAAGTTTACCGACTGTGAATCCCGATACTCACTGCTCGAGAAAACTTGTTGTGCTTTGGTGTGGGCTGCTCGCCGGTTGAGGCAGTATATGTTGGTTCACACCACCTTATTGATTTCTAAGATGGATCCTACCAAGTATGTCTTTGAGAAGCCCGCTCTTTCTGGAAGAGTAGCCGGGTGGCAGATGATTTTGACTGAATATGATATCCAGTATACTACCCAGAAAGCCATCAAAGGTAGTGTGTTGGCGGATTATCTCGCGCATCAGCCGATCGAAGATTATGAACCGATGAAGTTTGAATTTCCCGATGAGGATGTCCTGTATATCAGAGATTGTAACATTCCCGGACCAGAGGAAGGACCCGAACCAGGATCGCGATGGACGCTCGTGTTCGATGGTGCCTCTAATGCACTCGGGAATGGTGTTGGAGCTGTAATTACTTCTCCATCAGGTTTTCATATTCCGTTTACAGCCAGAATCTGTTTTGATTGCACTAATAACATGGCTGAGTATGAAGCTTGCATCTATGGTATCGAAGCTGCGATCGATTTGCGAATCAAGTATTTGAAAGTTTATGGGGATTCCAATCTTGTCATTAGCCAGATTAATGGAGATTGGGAAACTCGCCATCAGAATCTGATTCCATACAGGGAGCATGTGATGAGACTCATTCCATACTTTGATGAGATCACATTCGAGCATATTTCTAGAGAAGAGAACAATCTTGCTGATGCTCTCGCTACTTTGGCTTCCATGTTCAAAGTGAAATGGGCCAATGAAGCGCCTAACATCACCATCAATAGGTTGGACGAACCAGCATTTTGCTTTGAAGCTGATGTTGAATTGGATGGTAATCCCTGGTATCATGATATCAAAAAGTTCCTCGAAACTCAAGAGTATCCTCCCGAAGCATCGGTGACTGATAAGAAGTTTCTGAGAAGGTTTGCAGCTAAATTCTACCTCAACGGTGGGGTGTTATACAAAAGGCATCATGACGGTGTGTTGCTCCGATGTGTTGTTAAGGAAGAAGCTTCGAAAATCATAGAAGAAATGCACGAAGGCGAGTTTGGTACCCATTCTAGTGGGCATACAATGGCTAAGAAGATCTTGAGGGCTGGTTACTATTGGTCTACTATGGAAACTGATTGTCATAACCATGTTAGAATTTGTCACAAGTGCCAGATCTATGCTGACAAAGTGCACGTGCCGCCTGTGCCTTTGAATGTTTTGACTTCTCCGTGGCCTTTTGCAATGTGGGGCATTGACATGATTGGAGAGATTAAGCCTACTGCTTCTAATGGACATCGCTTCATTTTGGTTGCCATCGATTACTTCACCAAGTGGGTTGAAGCCGCATCTTATGCGAATGTAACCAAGCAAGTGATTACTCGTTTTATCAAGCACAATATAATTTGTCGTTATGGGATTCCTGAGAAGATCATTACTGATAATGGATCAAATCTCAATAACAAGTTGATGAAGGAGCTTTGTGAGTCCTTCAAGATTAAGCATCACAATTCTTCTCCGTATCGTCCAAAGATGAACGGCCCTGTCGAAGCGGCTAATAAGAATATTAAGAAGATTGTGCAGAAGATGGTAGTGACTTACCGAGATTGGCATGAGATGTTACCTTTTGCTTTGCATGGTTATCGTACCTCTGTGCGTACATCGACTGGGGCAACTCCTTTCTCGCTTGTTTATGCTATGGAAGCTGTACTGCCTGTTGAAGTTGAGATTCCTTCCTTGAGGATTATGAAAGACGTCGAGCTTGACGAGTCAGAATGGGTACAGAATCGGATGGATCAGTTGAACCTCATTGATGAGAAGCGTTTGGCAGCTATTGGACATGGTCAGGTGTACCAAAAGAAGATGAGGAAAGCTTTTGACAAGCGGGTACGACCTCAAAGCTACAAACCAGGCGATCTGGTGCTCAAAAGAATCATTCTCCCTCAGGGTGATCCTCGAGGCAAGTGGACTCCGACGTATGAAGGCCCCTTTGTTGTGCAGAAAGTGTTCTCTGGCGGTGCCATGATGCTTGCAACGATGGATGGCGAGAACTTTCCGCACCCTGTGAACGCGGATGTAGTCAAAAAATATTTCGCATAGACCTGATTGATAAAAAAAAGAGAAAAAAAAAAGAAAAAAAAGAGAACAAAAAAAGAAATATAAATCAGGCAAAAGAATGAAAAAGAAACGAATATACCCGCTAATTTGAAAACCCGAAAGGGCGGCTTAGGCAAAAAAGGGACAAAAGCGAATGACTACATCTCGCATGCCACCTTGGCAATCACTCTTCATACATGCTTAGGGCTCCCGACCGAGGGATAAGCAAGACTCCGTGTTCTTGAGTTTGCACCTGGCAGCTCAAATCCCTAAAGCATTCGCAAATTCCAATCACGTCGTTTAGGGCTCCTGACCGAGGGATAAGCAAGACTCCGTGTTCTTGAGTTTGCATCTGGCAGCTCAAATCCCTAAAGCACTTACCAAACCCCGTCGGGTCCACAAGTTCGGTGATGTCATACCAATCCATTATCAGATCGGACAGTGATCAATCCTAATGAGTACGGTCTTCCAAAGCAAGGAGATGAGAACGTCAAGGTTATAAAAGTGATAGCGGGATCGAAACCAATGGATATCCGTTTCACATTGCCATTTCTCTTGTACTCAATAAATGTGTGGTTACCTCTTACCAGGAACTACTTCTGAGATGTGTTCGCTCTTTTACGAGCATTCTGTTCGCAATTAATAAAAGTCTCTTTATCTTAAACAACTGTTTTCTTTTACTGTTTTGTTTGCATAAAACGTCCTGGGTTTGTGCTAAACTTTGCATATGAAAACTGCATTGCTTTTACAATACATGATTAGAAATGATAAAACCTTTGAATCTATTTCGAAGTCTTGTGTAACCAGGATGGTAGGCCAAGATGCCATGCTATATCCTGGGGCATTTTTCATTTGTTTGTCTCGCAGGTACGTCCTTGCAAGCGCTTCGCATCAGCATATTGACAGACATAGCTATGAGAGATTCTCACTTCCCAGCCGAGTGCATCATAATGAGGGATTCTCATTCCCCAGCTGAGTATATCGGGATGAGACTTTCTTTGTTCCAAGATTCTCATATCCTCATCAAAGCACATCTTAATGCATTCTTTATGCTCCAGAAGCCTTATTCCCCGAGGAATGCCTATTCCCCAGTTGAGTCATGATTGGATGGTATCTGATTCCCCGGCAAGCTCTTAATGAGGTTCCTTGACTGAGTTCCTCATTCTCCCCAGTAGAGCGTTTCTCTCCCAACAGATTGACCTGTTTTCCCCAGGAGAGTCATCTTGTTCCCCAGTGGAGTTGCCTTAACAAAAGGTCCTTATGCTAAGTTCCTTATCCCCAGCAGATCTCTCATATCCCTAGCAGATTACTGTGCAGAAGTATCCATCTTCTCCACTGAGTTTCTTTCCTCAGCAAAGATTCACATGCATCCTTAGCAGAATCTGTTTTCCTTCAAGGATTTCCCCAGCGGAATGCGTCCTATACAAGCAAGTTGGTCACTTCCCCATCAGAGTTGTCTTCATGACTTGCCTTTATCTTCACATCCCCAGGGTGTCGAGATTTTGCTTCTCCGATGAAGTTGCCCGGGTATCCCCAAGCAGGATTTATTCCCCAAACAGAGCTCGCGTCCAGATTTGATCATATCCAGCGGATATCTGATCCATCTTTGCCAGCTCGCAGTTTGTGACTCTTGGTCACTTATCTTGTCCTCCCCGTAGAGTTCCGTACTCTCTCTCCAGGACTTCTTCAGCAATTCAGTGCTCTTCCGTTGTCTCCCTAAGCAACGTTCGAATCATGCATCATTCACATTGCATTCTCAAAAGCGTATAGCGTCTTCCTTCTCGGGAGCGTTGTTCCATACACATCCATACATGCATCATGCATGAATCATATCATATCTGTCTCTTTCTGCAGGAAAGTTATCCAGATTCAAATACTCCCTAGAGAGCAATATTCGCCTAGTCATTACAGGCGTTTATCCTGATGTTTTGAATCAGAAGAGGATTGTTCTACTTATTTTCTGGCATAACTCAGATCAGTTCAAAGACATTCCTATTCCCGATGCCCCCAGATCGGTGGAAGATATTTGTTCCTATCCTGATATCTAGCTCAGTTGAAGGAACCGCCTCCGGATCTCTATAGATCTTCCGAAGGAGCAAGCCCTCAGATACATCAGATCAGTTGGAAATATCTACTCCCTGATGATTTAGTTCGTTCAGAAGAAGAAATTCGTTTGCCCGGTCCTGATGCCTAACCATCAGTTGAAGACGCTTTCTTTACCCGGCGTACACAGTTCGGAAGAGATATTTGTTCCTATCCTAATATTCAGATTCAGATTAGTTGAAGGAACCGCCTCCGGATCTCCCAAGATCTTACGAAGGAGCAAGCCACTGATATCATCATATCAGATGGAGATGTCTGCCTGATCGACTTTGTCTTTCAGATGAAGATTGTCCTACTTATTTTCTGGCATCATGTCCAAATCAGTTTAAAGGCATTCTTTCCCCGGCGTACACAGTTCGGAAGAGATATTGGTCCTATCCTTATTTCCAGTTCAGTTGAAGGAGCCGCCTCCGAATCCCCGTGGTCTTACGAAGGAGCTAGCCGCTAATTCCCAGATTAGTAGGAATATCTACCTGATGATTTAATTGCATCAGAAGAGATGTCTGCCCAGATTCCCAGATCATGATTCCCAGATCAGAGATACCTATTACTCGTTGATGTCCAGATCAACCGATGTATCTCCCTCGATTCCCAGATCGACTTAAGACATCTATCCCGATGCAAGTTCGGAGACATTTGCTACGTCTGATACTCAGATCAGTCGAAATGTTCCTTCTCTTGATGTCCAGATCAATTGAAGTGTTTCCCCTGCCTGTGGGTGCCCGTTCCTTCTTATCACAAGTTGGAGCATATTTATTATCCAGATCAATTGAAGTTTTTTCTCCCTGCTTGCGGGGTGGTACATTCTTTCTTCATTGCAAGTTGGAATCTTCTATTGATCAAGAGCGCAAATTTTCGAGTTCATTCTGGTATTCAATCTCCTTCCACCTCAATGGTTCGAAATTTTCATTTCTCACTCGTCAGGTTCAAGAAGTTTGAATAGGGGCAGCTGTTGCACCTCAAAATTTTCCCTCTTTATTTGAGCTATAAGTTAATAATGACGTTTATTTCTTCATTCAAAAATGGAAGAAAAATAATAAAGAATTTCCATGGGTTTAAGAAGATAAGGTGTGAAAAATGGTTTAAACAGTGGAAATACGAGAAAATTCGCAAGTCATATTTGGAAGGTGGTATGAGCTAAGTTCCCGCGTTGTCATGACCGTTTCAACGATATCTACAACTTTCGTGTTCGGCTCGGAAGCCAATTCTTTAAGGAAGGTCGTCAAATTTGCAAATTATTTGGGATTTCACAGTGAAAAACAGTGCTGAATGTAGGGTTTCGGACCTCGGAAAATTCATATCTCCGAATCCGCTCGTCGGATTCGCTTGAAAATTTAACTGGAGCTCCGTACCATCATTACCAAGATTTCATATGTTCGGACTGAAGGCCAATTATGCACGGAAAACTCCCAGAATTTTAAGGATCGTCGCGTTGTTTCGGTAAAAAGTGTGTTTTCGAGTATGTCGCGCCGAGTTTGAAAATTCATAACTTCTTCGATTTTTATCGTATGAAGTCCATTCCGGCGGCATTTTCTCGGAAATTTCATTAGCTTCGATTCTTTGTCACACATGCTTGTTCAGATTTTTAGCCGAAGATGGAGTTTTATCGAGTTCTTTGAGCGGAACTCACAAAATTCTGCACAGTCGCGCCAGATGAATCGACGTTTCTCGTCATTCAAACGCGCGTAATTTCTTCATCGCATATCGGATTGAGACGATTCTCGCGGCGACGAGTCAAGAATTTGGTCATCTTCACAATGGTATTGGTTTCGTTCCGGAATTCAGAGCCGAACCGAGTTTCCTTAAAAATGAGCCAAAATAAGACGCACCGAGGGCAATTTGGACATTTCGCGTTGACAATATATAAACATTTTGCTCTTCACAAATCAAGGGGGAACTCTCATAATTTCAATTCACCAAAAGATCAAAAACACTTTCTCTCAATTCTCTCTCAATTCTCTTGAATCAAAACCACAAATTACATAAAACTTTCATCAAGATTCATCAATTTTCACTAAGATCAAGAGCATGGATTGAAGAATCAAGATCGGAAGTTCGAATTTCTCCTCCTCTCCTCACTAGATTTCGTGCGCCCTCCCTCTCTCTCCCCTCGGATTTCGCTTTCGCGTTCGTGTCGCGTTCGTGTCGTGTTCGCGTTCGTATCGTGTTCGTGTTCGCGCTTCGGTTGAGATCTTCATTCGGTAAGCTTTCGGATCTTGAATTAAGTGCTTAATTGTTGATTATTATGTGAATTCAAATCTAGATCTACCTCTTGTTCTTGATTAATGAATGATTGATGATGATTGATCGGTGAATTTGTTCATCTTTTGCTCGAATTAGTCGTGTTCATGTGAATTATGGTTAGATTTGATGATTGATTGCATATAATTGATGATTGTTGATGATGAATTGTGACATTCGTGTTTGGATCCATGATTCGTTGGTGATTTTGTGTGCATAATTGTTAATGTTCATGTATGTTACTTATGTCGCACTCAAAGTGTTTGTACAAATGCATGTGATAACTTTTTGCTCGATAAATGCCTTGCTTGATGCTATATGTTGTGTAGCTTGATCACTATCGCGTGTGCAAATACTTGTTGCCTTTGTTGCATTCATGTAATTGTTGGTGATGATATTTGAATTGTGGTTTGGCTTGACGCGTCGCACTTTGCCCGATTTGTTGTTATTTGGCCTAATTGACTTGTGGATTCATGACTATCCTTCGCCAAGATGCTTTGTGCCTAATCGTTGAGAGCGATACATTTTTGGCTTGTGCTTAATCATTGAAATCGATATATGTGTGGTTTTGTTGCTTTGGTGCTTAAGGATTGTTCACTTATTGCTAATAGCATGCCTCACATTAATATTTGGTTTACATATTCTCATATGCCATTGATTGTTACCGTGATATCGTGCTTTGTTTCCATGGGTGTTTCATTGTGTTTTGAATGTGTTTTGATGGCTTTTCATGATGCTTACAAGTTGGCATTGTTTCAAGTTGAGTGGAATTGGTTCCCAAACATAAAAAATAGCAAAAAAGTGTTTTTCTACAGCAGAACCCGGTTCCTAGGATGGAGGAACCGGTTCCCAGGTGTTTTGTTTGTGTTTGTCACTGTTTTTTGGACCAGAAACCGGGTTGTCCATTCCAGGAACCGGTTCCCCTGTCTGTTTCTTTTTCCTAACTTCTATCCTACGTAACTTTTTGCTCGTAACTCCGATTTGCACGTTCTTTATATCGCCGGAAAGCTTATGAGATGTACTATCTAGCTAGATACTTTGTTTTCATTAGTTTGTAGATCATTCATGTTTGATTTCTCTTTGATGTTTCATTGTCTGTTTCATGTTTACATTACTTGCCCGTTTCTTTTGGTTTATAGCAATAACGCAATTCCGATTGCGATGTTTGTTATCTCTAACTTGTGTGCTAGTGTGCAAAGCTCTTGGATAGTCACCAATCGGCGCTCATTGCTTGAGTGTTCCGCTTTACTTGCGGAACACGATCCCTATTCACTTGTATCGTGTTCTCATTCGGGAGACACGTTCCTATTACTTTATACTTGCTTGTTTGGTTTGTTTGTTCCTTTTGCATGTGTATTGTGATTGTACTCGACGTGCATGTCGAACTTTGTGTGTTTTCATGGCTAATCGGTGTGCTGACCATTTGCTTTTGCTTTGCTAGCTCGCTTGCGGGATTCTTAGTTTCTTCGCTTTGCTTCGCTGTAGTTTACGGATCATCATCCGTTTGGTATTGATCCCGTTTCATTTTATTTCTATTGCACTTTATCGCTTTCTCGCATCATCCAATAACATGAGAGGTAGGACCGAGACATTCATCTGGCCAAGCCCTCGAAAGAGGCTCTGTTTTTGTTGGTGTGTTTATATTTGTGCTTTGCGGCAGGGAGTCACGGTGTAATAAGTCCTATATGGCACTCCGTTAAGTCCTCATGGAAGGCACGCGGAAAGGGTTAGCAATCAACCCCCGCCTAGTCTCATCGAGTCCGTTCATTATGCGCACGCTACGCGTGGCTCGCTTCTGAACCTGCACAAGATCTTGTTATCGAGTATGTCAGGAAAAGGGTTCATGCAGCCGGACCCCCGCCTTTCTTATAGCTCGCGTCTCTCGACGTTGATGCTCGGTGTACGCATGCACCGTTTTCCTTTACGATCCGTGACGGCTTGGTTGCCGAGAGGGGTCCGCCCTCTTGTCTATGGCCCGATCATTTTCGCGAGGTCTAATGCTTGGTTGACTTGGGTTGAGCTGCTCCCCTTGGCTATGGCGGGACCGCTTTTCTACCATTCGGTCAGTACCGTTGGTTTTGTTTGCTTTACGAGCGGATGCTCGTTTGTGTGATATTATTGTATGCTTCCCCTTTCCCTCGTAGGTTGCTAGTTTAGTTTAGACTTGTACCCTTTGCATGATAACATTAGGTAGCAAGCTTTCCCCCTTTAGCTTAGGTCTTCCCCATGCATCTTTTAAAACACAAACCACACTCTTTGATTTTCTTTTCTTAAGAACTTGTTATTTCCGCTCCATTCCCAAGCATAAGTCTCCAAAGGTCGAGCAGCGGAGTGTGAATGTAACTCGTTCACCTAAAAAACACAAAACAAACAAAAATTAGTTAGCCGAGCTACGGTACCTCTGATTCCGCAAAACGGATACGTAGGCAGCGGGGTAGGGCCCGTGCGAGTATAACTCTTTCTTTTCCCTACATTCTGCATTCATTTTAGTCCATATTAGCGCAATTTGCTTACACACCCATAGTTTTAGACACAAGCGTGGATACCATCGAGTACGATGGGCGCGTGGGGTGCTAACACCTTCCCCTCGCGTAACCGACTCCCTTACCCTTCTTCTCTGGTCGTGAGACCGTTGTTTTGTTTTGTGGTTTGCTGGCATTCCCTTCCTTTTCAGGATAAATATGTTAGTGGCGACTCTGTTAATTTTTCGCGGTAGCGACAATAGTAACACTATCACTACTAATGATTAAATTTTAAGATTTTTAATATTAAATTTTATTCAGTTACAACTTACAACACTTGCAATTAAATAGGATGATAGTTAAAAAGTTGGATAGAATATTCCAACTTAAGTAGAATGAAAAAAAAAGTATATTGGATATAATATATATACTTTCATTAATTGCTATTTCATTCCAGCAAAATCGCCAAGCAAATTGACAATACCATAATGTGATACACATGTCTTTTAAAATAGTATGTATGCACATGACATGAACTATATAGATGAATTTGTAATGAGAGATATAAAAAATTCGATAACAATTATAAATAGATTGATGTCATACATATGTGAAATAATTGGGGTATCAACAAAAGAGAATGACAGTTGGGTATGTATCATCTTGTTTACACATTGTTAAAGGAGACATGCATATCATACTTAGTTAAGTTTGTTACAGGAGGACCGTTAAAAGACAAAGCAATAAATTTTGACCATTCTTTCTTGAGGACAATTTTGGTGTGAGAAACTCAGGAGCATACATTTCATCAAGCAAAGTTGTATAGACAAGCCTCTTAATTGGGGTATTGGTTGAACATGTCTCTGGACTTCAACTCTATTGATTTGTTAAAGTTTAATGAACAGAGTGACTTAGATCAGTAGACATGAAATGATGCATATAGAAAAATGCATTTTACATTAGAACTGCATTCTGAACATGTATAAATATTAAATTATAGGAATGAGGATAAACCACAGCAAAAATCGCCGCTGAGGTACAACTTTATGACAGCCAAACACAAAACACATTGGTGTTCATTACCAAAGACTGAGTGAGAAATTACATTTGAAAATGCTTTAGTAAATATTTGACACATAAATATGAATTACATACCAATTAGATTAGAAGTTATATTACTAATTACTAACTACTAACTCTCACTTCAGCATTCTAGAATAGTTAAGAAATAACTTGAAATAAATGACATCATGTAGATAATAACCAATTCTGGGTAACTTCATACTTGTAATACCACAAAGGGGTCCCAAAAATCATCTTAGTGATCCCTTGCAATTTCACCCCTTGTTGCTAGATTACCTCTAACCTAACCATCTGTGTTGATCTTAATCCACCGAAAGTTTAACTTTCTTCAAAAGACTGTAAGTATTTTAGGTGCTTTACAGAACCTTTTCTCAGTCTGTAGGTTATCTAAAATTTCATGTTCAATCCTATAATGTACATTTCAACCTTTAAAACAAAGGAGCTAATATTCGTTGAAGCAAATTTTTTGCCCACTATCGCATGCACACTAGCTTTAGCAATGTTGAACCTTAGCTTATTTATGGCTTGCCAAATTTAATGGGCCATGTGAATTAGGGAAAAAATTATAGTATATTTATTCTTAGGGTACCACCTAGTGAGGCCATCCTAAAAATATCCTCAGTGGGTTTTTGGGAAAGAGACAGAAGTTACTTATCATTAATTTATGAATTTTTATCTGTAAACCATGTGCTAAATTGATGTCATAATAATGTGAAAGCACAAACCGTCATTTTTAAATATTCAATTGAAATCAGTTAATCTATAAGGATGTAAAAAAAGACAAGCAATATGATGCAAGAAATAAATTATGAGAGTTATTTTTCTAGAACTTGAGGGTACTTCAAGAAAAAAAGACCTCCTAGAAACTCGTGTATATAATTCTTTAGAAAAAATAGCTAAATAAATGAACCTAACGTGAATCGAACATGCAACCTTCTGATCTGGAGTCAGACGCGCTACCATTGCGCCACAAATCCAATTGATTTTAGTTTAAGAAAATTACTTTATACAAAGAAATAGTAAAGTATTAGAAAACAAACTTAAATATGTCATCAATAGAAAAAGAAAATTGATGACATCTTCAAGCATTTTTTGATTTTGAATATTCAATTTAATGGTTATGCCTTAGATATTTTAGGTAATACAATAACATGTATATAATAAGTTAAAAAAATACCTCATAAAAGATATACATGCGTTAGTGCAATAAAAAAGCGAACAAAAGAAAACATGAAAAGGAGAAAGAGAGAAAGAAAGGGAAATGAAAAATGAGAGAGATGGAGAGAGAAAGAGAAGAAAAAGGAAAATAACACAATATTAAAGTATCGTAACATAAAAATATAGACACAATTATTTGAAAAGTTAGAGAGAGAGAGAGAGGAAAAGGAAAAGCAGAAAAATAGTATGACTACGTGATAAGTGCCAAAATGTAGTTATTTTGTGTATGTAAAAAGTGGCACTTATCGATACTTTTTGTTAATACCGTTGAATAATTCCCCGTTTTTGTGTAAATTCGTATACTTTGAGTTTTGGTACGTTTTCATGTAAATATGTACCGTTTGATAGTTTTGTTGTATTTTTGTAGGTTTTGTTGCGCTTTCGGAGCCTCGAGGAATAAAGTGTCGAAGACACGGCTGCAAACCCATTGTGAAAATAAAAGTTGTTGTTCTGGTGTAGGGCGAGTCGCGCGCTAGAGGGCGCGTCGCGCACAAAAGAAATAATTCTGGAAGAAGCTTCGATGCATCACGCGGACTTAGGGCGCATCGCGCGCTGTAGGGCGGTTTGGTACATTAAGTGATAGGGCGCGCCGCGCGCTGTAGGGCGCGTCGCACCCTCTACGAAATTCTGTTTTTGTTTAAATAGACAGCTTTGTTTTAGTTAGGATTTATCACCTCTTCTTGGACAAAGTTGAGCTCTGATCCATTCTTTGTAGTTTAGAGGTTCAAGCAACACTATTAGGTGTCTCATCATGTCGATTTAGCTCGAGTGGTCTCTGACTGTGCCGACAAACACGAGAAGTTTCTGCTTCTTCTTCTTCTTCTTCCCTGTGACCCATTCCAATGGTGGGGTTTGTATGTATATTTTTACTTTCTTGTATGTATATTTGTTGATCTTGGGATCATTTATATATTCGCTTTATAAATCATCATTGTTGTTGTTCTTGATCTTTTTGCTTAAACGCTTCGGATTTGTGTTGTTGCAGAAATGGACATCATAGATCTTGATTAGGAATTATATATGTTAGTTTCTAGGTTTCAGACATGGATTTAGAGCTAATAATTATAATGGGTATCGATTTTAATGCCTCAGTGTTGTTTGTGTCGGTGGAGAAATCGCTGATGTGAATAGTACGGTTGAGCTTTCGTCGGTGTTGCAGAAATGGACACTGATATGGCGTCTCGAATGATGCCTGGTGATTTTGATGCGTATTGTGAGTGTTGAGCGATAGATCTTCAGATTTAAGTATTCGACGGGTTAAGTAGAAATACAATTCCAGACTGAATTCTCTTAAACTACAATAGATTGTTTATGTGCTTTTATTTACTTTTCTCGCATTTTACCTTCCGCACCCAATCATGAAAATTAGAACGCGAGATAGTCGAACGACAGTTTTTCTCTACCAATCTTCGTGGACTACTATATGATATAACCTATATCATCCGATAATAAATAATACCTATTACTTTTTGCTTGCCGCTATACCGCTTCAACACTACGACCACATAAAAATATATCCCATGGACTAACAATGGACTATATCATATTATGTGTAACATTGTGAGAATCATGATGAAATGTTTTGTATGAGTATTGTATCGTTTATATTATAAATGATGTTGGGGGAGACCTCAATGATTCAGGTACTCAGAAGATTAAATGTCTATAAGGCCAGTGAGACATAATTTCGGAATTTGATAGGGCTACCCAAACCATAAATTTTACAATACTTATGAGAACCAACAAAGGAATATCAGGTTTCTTAGTTTCTTTGATCATACATAACGTTATCCTATAAGTCATACTACCACTAGAAAGGTTGATAATTACTTAGTCTAGATTATGTTGGAGAGAGTTTGACCTCTAGTAGCCCTAGAGGGTCAAGGCCTTATGCTTGTCGTACTCTTCGTAGTAGAATGTGTGGTCATCACTTTCCTTATCATGAAAACCTAAGCATGAGAGAGAATGGGTTGGCGGAAATGAACTTGCAGTATCTAAGGAAGATTCCTCTGAATACTCTAGATATGATGGTTTGAAATTATGTGCTTGCAGATATAAATCTACAGCACTCATATGACCGAAATGGTTTTGACGATGACAACACTATAAGGTGAAGTATTCATATGAAGTGATGATCAAGTTGTTATGCTTGGGAGATCAAGACATCAGACCCAATTTCTCAAGGACATTGACAACAATCTCATCAAATAGAAAAAGTCAAGTTCTAGATGAAGTGATGAATCATTGTTCTATTAAGCAAGAGATCTTGAAGCAAGGGAGTTTGTGAAAGAGAGAAAGTGTGAAAGCTCACCTGATCTCTGTATGATTAACCAGAGTTTTGTATAAGATATTAGATTAATTCTTAAATTACTAAGGTGAAGCACATACTCACTTAAAAGTGTTTTTAACCTCTCTATTTGATAAAACTCCTTACATACCTTTGAGGAACCATCAAGGTGCGTGGAATTCATCAAGGTGTTCCTAAAAATTTAAGAGGCTTATTATTTACTGTGATATTTGGTAAACAAACACTAGTCTTCCAAATCAAATACTTTGGTAACTTACAGGATCGACTAGATTGATCCTAAGACATGTGTCTTAGTTTTTATGATTATGTTTGGAATAAGACTCATATTTCGACAAGAATACTTTATTGATAAAAGCATTAAGAATTTCTTAAAGATAACAAATGCTAAAGAATTCAAATTAAAGCAATTTCGACTGAAAGATTGGAATAAATCGGACTGTTAAAGGTTTAGAATGGAAATTAAAGAGACATAATATATATGTAAATGACTTTATATTTATAAAATAAATGACTTTGCAAAGAAAATGATAATGGTGTTTCTCATACGTACTTTCTCTGCAACTCTTTTCTCTAACACATGGTACTTTGAGTATATTGATTATTGAGTAATTTGTACAAAATGAATACACTGAATCCTAACACCAAGACTCCTATTTATACTAAATCGACCCTAATGGTATTTCTCCATAAACATGCCACGTTCGAAATTTGCATGATCCTTTTGAATAATAGACTTCCACGCGTCTTCGACGAATGGCTTGATCAATTTGGAATTCAAATTCTTCTTTCTTGTAGGCGCCAAGTCTTCGATGGATTCCAACTAATTACTTTTAATTCGCCAATGAATAACTCTTTATTCAACTCTTCCACTCTTAAGACAACTTAGGCCTTTGTTTGACTTTATTCAAATGAAGCCCAATGCACACAAAAGACTTTCTCTTGGACCCAGCTACTGTCAAAATTACCAGTTAACAAATTGCCCCATAAAAATGTGTATTTCGTTACGCAGAGAAATGCTCTTTTTTTAATATCATTTAGAATTTCGACAGGCTAAACCCATTATTATAATCATTTATTGCTATGACGTTATGAGTAATGATCACAACTTTTTCCAAAACGTCCACTCAGACATGCGTGTAGCAGTTTTTCATCATTGCTATCTAAAAAAACTAGTTTCCAAGAAAAAGAAAAGAATAACCTCTATTTTTGCCTTGTAGGGAAGTAACATGTGTCCCACTAACTTTTCAAAGCGTCACCTTTTCAACAGCCACAAATCTCCTATAAATACTTCATCTTCTCCATTCTTTCACTCTCATTTCTGCAACTTTGAAATTCTCAGAAATTCTGAAAAATCCAAACCCATTTTTACTCCCACAAACTTCATCCAAACACACCTTGTTCAACAATGTAACCACTTAAAAAACAACAAAAGTCTAAAAACATGAAGGAAGCAGGAACTTCAAAAGATTCTGCTTCTCAAACTAAACTCGTCAGCAAGCTTATGACTTCTGGAAATCAAAAGTTCATTTCACCTCCAAAACTTACTCAAGAACAGAAGGCTATTTATGCTTCTCATGTACTCATTACTTCTTCTCTTTCTAGAAAAACTGTAGGTTTTATGGGTCCCTTGATTCCTACAGGGATTTCAGAAAAGTTTGCAGAGTTTTTTCCAGTTTATCATGTAACAAAACCCATAGTTAACAAGACCAAACCCTTGAAGGAAGATGACAAAGATTCTGCTAGAAAACCAGTGAAATCTTCTAAAGAGAAAACCTCTGAAGGGACTTCCTCGACCCTTAAGAATGAAAGAAAAACTTTCCAGTTAGACTATATAACTGAGAATTTTAGGCCTTTTTCATCATTTCCCACATTAGACAAACCATATTTAGCTTGGCTTACTAAGGTCGAAAAGAAGAAAGCTCAGGCTTGGAAAGACTTAGGTATCTTCGACTTAATCCAAATGTCGAAGCTAGGCTTTAGCTATTGCCAACCTATGTTGTGGGCATCCCTGTACTTCTGGGATAGTACCTATAACACCTTTCATCTCCCTTGTGGAATGATAACCCATACCCTTTTCGACATTGCTGCCATAACTGGACTCCCTCCCACTAGAGAAGCATTCAACCCTTATCTACAATCAGATAATACTTTTGACTTTCAAGTCAAGAATGCCACCTTTATTGCATATATGAATTTCTACCATGTCTAAGGAGATGAAGTTTCTGACTTCGAACATATAACTTTTCTTGCTTTATGGTTGTCTAAGTACATCTTCTGTTATAAATCCCTACAAGTAGCTAGGAGGTTTCTGACTTTAGCCAACCAGCTACATCCTGATAAAAAATCTACTTAAGTGAACCGCTCTTAGCTGGACTCTTTGAAATCCTAAGGTCCGCCATTTCTAAACTGAAAGGATACGAAGATGGTACCAATTTGCTTCTTGCTGACCCATACTCGCTCCTTCATCTAAGGCTAAATTCAACCTTCGAACCTTCGCTCTGTACCTCTAGAATAGTAAATGAGAAAGACCCTGACGTCCTGAATCGAACCATTGAAGGAACCAGGCTTATGCAGTTAACTCCAAATGAGGATGCAAGAAATCCTCAGACCTGCTTCACCAATTATGTGATGATATTCTCAAAGCGTCACAATTTCACCCCTTATATGGCTCCTTTTGGCAGTCGAACCCACGACATTACTTGGTTTACTTCGTCACATAATGATGTTGTGAAGAGTGCAAACACAAAGATCGAATATGTTTGGCATGCATTCCTCCTTCCTAGGCTTCTAGTTTCTAGGATCATGCCAGTGAAGAATCATGTTTGCTTACTAGCCAATCAGCCTAACTTTGTGTCTCGACAGTTTGGATTATGCCAACTCATCCCTGAACCTCTTTTTAATCAAAAAAGAGAGCTTTGTGTTGCAGGAGTGAACTATGATGTTCAAGATATTGCAAATTATCGAGGTTATCATGCCAACTTTGCTGAGTTCAAGGTTACTCCATTCCAATCAGTTTCTATATGACGAAAGGCTTTTATTCTTGGTGGATTGAGTTTTATGCGAACAAGATGTTCGATACTGTTCAAATTAGCAAACATATATCCAATGCTTTTTCGTCTGTGCACGAGCATATCCAGAAAGGTAAGCACACTCACATCAAGGAAATCCAGGTGTTCCATAAATACCTTGAAACTGTCTATGATCCAAACAATCTTAGTCGTACCGTTGTTGATGCAGCGAAAACATTGAAAGAGAAATTTACTAAAAGACTCCCACAACTAAAAATTCTCTCTTCTATAAAACATGAGAATAGATACAGTTTAGCTTTCCAATTGCAACCACCAAAATTTCCAAATTACCCGATGCTGACTTTGGTTTAGCATTTTATCCACCTTAACAGGGAGAGGCATGCTGCATTAAAGCTCAGGCGAAGCAAAAGGCTCAGGCCTCTGAATTTGATTATGCCTCAAAGACCTCTCAGGAGGCAGAGAAACTAGAGACTTCGTACAAGTCATCGCAAGCAAACTATAATGTATATGCCAAATAAATCTCTCTCTGGGAAGCTCGCATCAAAGAATTACAAGAGAATATTACTGATTCTAAAGCCAAACAAGATTCTATCAAAGGATTGGATAGAACCAAGTTTGATGAACTTGCTGCGAAGAGCGCGAATCATGTTGAGAAAGCTGCTGCCATGAATGAAGAGATTCCCAAACTAAAAGGTATCCAAGCTATTGTCAAATACAGGCTAGGTCTGGCGAAGACGAAGTATGACAGGATGAAGACCAATCTACCATTTTGATTTACTATGTTAAATTTGTTTCATGCTATATTTTGTTTAATGTTATAAAAATTTGGAACAAAGCCATTTTGGCAATTTAAATTTACTATTACCATTTTGGTTTCAAAAGAATCTTGTCTTATATTACGCTGTCATAATTATAAATTCTTGAAGTCATGATTTATAATTTTTCAAGTATTTTCCATTTACATTTAGGATCCTTCGATCTTCTGCAAATTCTTCAATTTCATAAGCATTATTTGAAAATGCTTGTAGGATTCTAAAAGGTCCTTCCCACTATGGGGACCATTTTCCTAATGACTTATTCTTTCTATCCATAGGCATTATTACTTTCCACACTAAATCATTAATTACAAAAACCTTGCCTTTAATTCTTTTGTTGTATGCTATGGCTATTCTTTCTTTTTGCCTTTTCAAGATTTCCAAAGCACGTAACCTTTCTTCATCCAAATCTACTAACTCACTCATCATCATTTTCCAATAATGATCAGAAGGAATTTCATCTTGCCTCTGAATTCTTACTGACTGCAAGCATATTTCGACCGACAAGACTGCATCATGTCTAAATGTGAGTTGAAAGGGTGTGGTATTAGTTGCTTCCTTAGGGGATGTTCGACAAGCCCACAGAGCTTGGTCTAGAGTCTTGTGCCAATTCTTTAGCCTTCTCCCCACATGCTTTTTTATTAAACTAATTATCAATTTGTTGGCTACTTCGACTTGACCATTTGCTTGAGCATAGTATGGTGTACAGGTCAATAATTTGAAACCCATCTCTTTAGCAAATTCTTGCATCTATCTACCAACAAAAAATGATCCTTGGTCTATTGTGATACATTCTGGAATTCCAAACCTATAGATTATGTGTTTTTGGATGAATTCAATAACATCCTCTTGGTCCACATTCACTAAAGGTATTACTTCAACCCATTTTGTAAAATAATCTATTCCCACCAAGATGTATCTTTGGCCTTTGGATGAGGCAGGTCGAATATCTCCAACTAGGTCTAGCGCCCAACCTCTGAAGGGCCATGACTTGATAATTGAGTGAATCTCACTTGCAGGAACATGTTAAATACCTGCATGGACTTGACATTCTTAGCATCCTTTGGCAAACTCTATTCAATCCTTGAGCATAATGGGCTAATACATTCCATATCGAAATAACAACCACTTCATTTTATGGCCTGCTTGATGTGCTCCACAGGCTCCATTGTGCACACTAGATAATGCTAAATATGCTTCACTTTCGCCTAAGCACTTAAGCAAGACTCCTTATGGGGTATTTTTAAACAATTCATTCCCCATCAACACATAGGACAACGCATGGTACTTGATTTTTCTTTTTGTATCTATCAAAGGATCTCTGAGGTAGTTTATAATTGGACTTTGCCAATTTGTATCTACTAAAGTATTGATAGTCAATACTTCAAATTCTTCTTCATTAGCGTATCCTAACTTTGCATTTTCTAAATCTAATAGAGATAATCTGGTAGCCATAACTTTTCCCCAGACTTCTATAAGATCCTCCAGTTTTTCCTTCGAAACTTTGTATCATGAGGCTATCTGTGTTAAGTCATTTGCCTCTTGATTTTTTAACCTGGGGATGTGCTTAATATTCACGTATTCAAATCTTCTAAGTAGTGTGTTGGCAATAACAAAGTACATGATCAAATTTTCTTTTATGCACTTGTATTCTTTTGTTATTTGCTTGATCACTAATTCAGAATCTCCTTTGATTTAGACCCTAATTTCCCCCAATTCCAATAAGGCTTCAAGTCCAGCTATTAATGCTTCATATTCTGCTTCGTTGTTCGAACAGGGAGGGCCTTCAATCTTATACTTTAGTTTTGTTGGAATTTCATCAGGAGAAATGATTAAAATCCCAACCCTACTACCCTCTCTATGGGTAAAACCATCGAAGAATAATCTCCAAGGTCTTAATTAACATAATATTGAGGATTTTCGATCACTGCGTGGTCCACAATAAAGTCTGAGACCACCTGTCCCTTTATTGCTTTTAAAGGCAAGAAGGCTAGGGAATACTCATTGAGGGCTAAAGCCCATTTGCCAATTCTAATATGCAATATTGGCTTTGATAACATGTACTTAATAACATCAAAATGCGAAGAAACATAAACATCAACAGGCTTTATATAATATTTCAATTTGGTACAAGAGAAGTACAAGCAAAGACATAGTTTTTCTATAGTAGTATATCTTGTCTCTGCATCATTTAAAACCCTACTAAGATAATAAATGGCTCTTCAAATGCCATTATCATCCTCTTGCGTTAACATACTTCCTATTGTAGTATCAGAAGCTGATATGTACAGCCTCATAGGCTTGTTCCCACAAGGAGGCGACAAGATAGGAGGATGCATTAAATATTGTTTGATTTTATCAAATGCTTCTTGATGTTCTTTGTTCCATTTGAATTTTCCTTGTTTCAAGCGCAGGAGGGGGGAGAAGGCTTGAGTTCGACCACTTAGATTAGAGATAATCCTTCTTAAGAAGTTTATCTTTTCCAATAGTGATTGCAACTCTCTTTTTTTCGCTGGCGCTTTCGCTTCCATGATAGACTTCCTCTTATTGTGATTTATTTCTATGCCCTTTTATGGACCACAAATCCTAAGAAATCTCCAGCCTGCATAAAGAAGGCACATTTAAGAGGATTCATATTCAAGCCATGCTTTCTCATCTTTTCGAATGATCGGCGAAGGTGATCCAAATGACTTTCATTTGATATAGATTTTATTAAAATATCATCAATATAAACCTACATAAAAGTTTTGATGAAGTCATGAAATATAGAGTTCATTACTCTTTGGTAAGTTGCCCCAGCATTTTTGAGGCCAAAGAGCATGACTACCCATTCATAGGTACCTATTGCCCTAGAGCATTGAAATGCTGTTTTAGACACATCCTCTTCAACAATGAAGATTTTGTTATATCCAGAGTGTCCATCAAGCATACTTAGATACTCAAAGCCTGCAGCTGAATGAATCAGCATTTCTGCCACAGGCATTGGATATTCATCTTTAGGAGTTGCAGCATTTAAGTCACGAAAATCTATACATACGCTTAAAGAACCATTTTTATTAATAATAGGAACTATATTTGCAATCCCTTCAACATACCTTGTGTTCCTTATGAATTTGCAATGAAGAAGTCTTTCGACCTCCTTTTTTATCTTAGAAAGGATATTTGGAGCGAATCTTCTTGGAATCTGCTTGATAGGCTTCTTGCCATCCTTAATTGACAGCTTCAATTCGACAGGTCCCTTTTCAACCCAGTAATTTTGTCATAGTACCAGAAAAAATAGTCTTTGTTCTCTTTCAACAATTCAATCAATTTAGCTTTTATTCCTGGGCTAAGTTTTGTGCTGATGTAGGTGTCTTATTTATGCCTTCATCTCCAATATCTATCTCTTCGAGGGGATCCTGTACCAACATCTTTGCGCTTTTGGTGACTGGGTCTCTTTCGAATCACATAGGCTCATCATCACAAATAGCTTCAAGCCTCTGATCCATTCCTTTGACTGGTACCTGTTCATCAGGGGACTTAGGTTTGAAGTGTTCCCCAAGTCCTCTTGTATGTAATTCGTCATCTATGGCTTTGACAGTCATGTTTTTTACTTCGGCTTCCAAAGCCGTCTTTATTTTATTCTCGGCCAAATAAGCCGAAAGCTTTTTGAAGAAAAGGGTTTCAGACATAATCCAAGTCTTCGTCAGATCATCCTGTTGGCCGTACTCCTGGAAGTCCTTCTATGTCATCTTGTTCTCCCATTATCTCCCTATTCCATTGAAACCCATTTGGATGTAAAGTGAGAAAATATAGGACATTTGTATTGGGCGAATATGGCCCCTCAGCAGGTTTACATGGCCCAATGTTGGCCAAGCTTCTGTCGAAGTTTCTTTTATCCACATGGTTGACTTCTGCCATGTAATAACTCTGGTCAGCCTCGATGTTTTCAAGATTCCCATCTTCCCTCCAGATTGATATGCGCTGATGCATTAAAGGAACTGTCCCAATCCCATGGATCCATTCTCTTCCAAGTAAGAGGTTGTAATTTGTCTTTGCTTGTATAACCATAAACATAGTTGGTCTAGTGATTGAGACAATTGTTAAATCCACATGTACTACTCCTAAAGTGTGGCCAATTTTGTCCTCATAGTTAGATAGCACCATATTATGGGGTTTGACATCAGTGTCGAACATCCTGTCATACCCCAAATTTGTCCTACCCTTATTCATACGGCTTATGATTCATGTACATACATCACTTAGGTCATAACTCTCACTCATGCATTCATATCATGGGTGCTATTCGAAGGCTAGCAAGAAAAAGCTCTGTTGCAAAGAATTTTGATCAGAGAATAAGGAGACTGAGGTATAATCATGCGGTTCTATGTTCAAGGAAGTCCTCCTGGATTGGGGTGTCTCTCTGCTTCAAATCAGGGCATTGATTGAAGAGTGCAAGCTTGCAAATCGTCTGGTTCTTTAAATCAAGGTTTCTTTGACCAAAGTCAACCAGTTGACTTTCTAGTCAACATTTAATCAGGAATGGCTTTTATGTGTGGAAAACTTCTCATGCTGACCTTGTGGAGGTGTTTTGTGTGACTGGAATTAATTGGAGGAGATTTAATCAGGAGTTTCATCAATAGTCGGAAAAATCAGGACAGTTGACTTTCGGGTCAAAATTAGAAGAATTATTCAAATATTGACTTTTGGTGGAAAATCAGTCAAGGAAAGTCAGAGAATGGATAAAATCAGGAGTTTGACAAAAGTTGCCAAAAATAGAAAAAAAACAAAAATGGAAGTTTTTCATACTTAGAAAAATTTTGATACATTTCAAGTGTGACGATCAGTCGACTTCACAGCATAATTACACGTGGCAAATGACATTATTTGGAGAAATTTCCAACATCAAAGTTGTTCCTCTCATGGAGGAGAACAACTTTGTAGTTGGACACTTTTTCATTTGATTCTTGGTTGAAGAGTTATTGAAGTTTTAAGTTGAAGTTTTTCACTTGGATCAAGTCACAAAGCTGGGCAAACTTCAGGGCATACGTGAAGCATTTCATCGAACACATGGTGTGCTACATTTGAAGACAATTTCAGGGCAATATAGAAATCCTACAAACGCAAACTGGGCCTCATTCTAATCTCCCCCATGTCCTCTACACAATGGGCCAAGAATAAAGATAATTGGATGTGTGTGGAATCATTTACAAAGCCCCAAAGTCATGTCCTCGCAAGACCAATGTCATGCATCTGGCTGGGCACAAACTCAGAGCAGCACGCAAGCATTTCCACGAACACGTGGTGCGCAATACTGGGAGTCAGTTTAAGATCACTACAGGCACCCATCAAGTTCAAACATGATATGCACCTCTTCTCCTCCATGTCCTCTACTCATTGAACCAAGTATCATTGCTTTTGGCTGTGTGATCATCAATATACGAGGCTTCAAAGTCAGTCATGTGAAAAGGATCGTTTTGTTAAGTCATGCCTTGCACTGGCCCATGCATTGCCCAGGTCAACTATGCAGCTTGCTTTGCAGCATGCACCATGCGTAAAATTCTAGTAATCCAACACTTCTCATACACAAAACCATACCATGCACACTCACATTCACCATATAAATAAACAACCCTTCACAGAATCAAGGACCACGATTCATTTTCTTCACTCCCTACACATTCACTTTTTCTTTTCAGTTTCATAAACCTCTCATCATTCTCTCATCCCTTCCCTTTTCTCTCTCACTTCATCTTCTCACAACAACCCTAACCGTTTTGTAACCAACTCTAACAACCTTCATCTTCCTCCTTCTTCCACCATCTCCAACCATCACCCTCATCTCTACCTTCGTCCTCTCATCTCAACTTCCACAACCGAGTGTAACAAACTCATACAACCACTAACCAACTCCACCTTCATCTTCTTCCTCAACCCTCCACCATCACTGCACCATCGTCCTATTCAACCTTCTTCATCATCAACTTCAACCTACACCGTGAATCTACATCCTCTTCATCTCCTTCTTCAAGCTCCATTCAACGTCATTATCAACATCAAACTGAAGATCTTCGGGTTTATTTCCCAAGGTCTAAGCACTGGTTCCACTTCGGATTAGCATCAAAGAGGGCAAGGATCTAGAAGTCTTCCGAAGATCTCAATTCAAAGTTCTGAACGAGTAAGTAACCCTGGAACCTCATAGCATGTTAACAACGTGTAATATGATATATGCATCTGGTTAAGCTTTACATGCTGGCTCACATATTCGTGATAATGACTGTGTACGTGTATCTTGCAAGATTTTAATTCTTTCGGTTACATAATGTTATCTTGTGCTTCGCTGTGTTCTGAGGTCAATTATACGTCCTATGCGTGCGCAGTAATCGATTGATACGAGTAATGTTGAGTTTCCTGGATATGTTAGAAATTAGGATTTTGCGATTTGATGTGGTTTGAATGATAGAAAGAGAATTAGAGGAAGCTAGTGCTAGATTCGGAACCAGGACGAAAATCCGAGTAGAACAGTGGTAGTCCCGTTCATTTCTGGGTAGGACCGTGGCTGACTCCGGCGGACGTCATCGGAGAAGACGACCGGAACAGTAGTTCCGGCGTCTGTTAGTTCTCCATTTATTTTTCGCCTAGCTTAGGTGTCCTCCTTCTATTGGTTAGGTTCCCATTATTTTGTAATTTTGTTTTTTCTCAATCATTGGAATGTAAGGTGGTGTGCTGTGATTGGCTCTTGCTTGTATTTGTTTTACCTTCACTTAAATGACCTGTGACCAATTGATATCATATAGTCCGTGCGATGTCACGTTAATTTCACATAATGATAAGTATCACATGCTGAAAATGAAATAAAAGTGAGATAAGGAATGATGAATTGGGCCACGCGTGTGGGCCTTCCCTTCCTGGATTGAACTCCTTCGTTGCTAATGCACCACCATGTAATGGACAGGGCCTGAACACTCTTACTATCCCCACCCCCCTGAATTAGGCCCAGATTGTTGTTAACACAATTTTAGTTCATTAGGAAGCTGCTGATACACCCCCCTGCGGTTTAGATATTAGGCTTTTATTCTATTCTTGTGTTCTTTTGCTTTTAATTCATAAATTTTTTTTCTCTCAAACAATAAAATACACAAAAATGGTTTTAGGTTTTAGAGTTTGTGAATAATTTTCATGATTTTGTTAATTTTCCTTAATTGCTTTAATCCTTTTAATAAATCCCTTTTTACAATATGTTTGAGTTGTTTTGTTTAATACTTCTTTTGTAAATAAATCTCTAATAGACTTAGGAATTATTTTTAGTCTCAATTTTGTATAGAATTATGTGTGTTTGTGAATAATAGTTTGTTTGATATAATTCTCAATTTTATTTGTCGCATATTGATTTTCCTTTACCTATTCCATGTATAGTTCCTATTAATAAATTGTATAGTTTTTTCATTTTAAATCCCTTATATTAGACAACTTAGATTAGATTTAGAAATAGTTCCCTTCCTTCATTCTTTTCCCTTTCGACTTTTAAAATACTTAATAAAAATCGATGAAGATCATACCGTTGCTTTATTTCGTGGTAGGAAAGAAATGATTGAGGCGTAGGCCTCGATGTATGTTCTTTCCTACTTAGCGGAGAAGAAATGATTGAGGTGTGAAGCCTCGATGTATTTCTTAACTGTTGTTTAGAGAAACGATCGTGGTGTAGGCCTCGATGTGCATTCTCTAAATATTCACAAAAAACTCTTTTTGTATCTCCTTTACTTAGCGGAGAAGAAATGATTGAGGTGTGAAACCTCGATGTATTTCTTAACCGTTATTTAGAGAAACGATTGTGGCGTAGGCCTCGATGTGCGTTCTCTAAATATGCAAAACAAAACTCTTTTTGGTATGATCTAAGTCACAAATTAAATCCCCATAAAAAACACCAACCAAAAACACTTCAAAAAAACCTAATAAATGTTCAGACCTAAAACAAAAGTGAGGAAGTGATGCGAGACCTTGTAGTGGGTTCTCGTCTCATGGAATCACCCTTAAAAGATACAAACCAATCTCTTTTTCTCTTTTCTTAAGGGCAAGTTATCTCCGCTCCATTGCATCCTAGGCGATCCCTTATGCAAGAGCGTGAGCGTTAACGCCGCCCAACTAAAAAACACAAAAACAAACAGAAAATCGTGAGCCGAGCTACGGTAACTCTGATTCCTGAAAAGGATACGTAGGCAGCGGGGTAGGGCCCGTGCGAGTACAATTCTTTATTTTCCCTACATTTTGCATTCATTTCGCATTTAGACATAGACATAGTTATACACCCTTTAGATAGAAACAAACATAGGTGGATACCATCGAGTACGATGGGCGCGAGGGGTGCTAATACCTTCCCCTTGCGTAACCGACTCCCGTACCTTGATTCTCTGGTCGCAAGACCCTGTTCCTTCCTTTGTTAGGTTTTCTGATATTCCTTTCCCTTATGGGATAAATATATTGGTGGCGACTCTGTTCATTTTTCGCGAGCGTGCGACAGCTGGCGACTCTGCTGGGGATGTTGCTAGACCTGTTGCTGGTCCATCCTTAGCGAGTCGATCCTAGCCTGCGTTTGTTTGTTTATTTACTGGGTGTTTATTTGTTTTTATGTCTATGCCTTGTATATATGTTTGCATGTTTATTTTTCTGCTTGCATATCATGTTTATTTCTGTTTGCACATCATGCATATGGATTATATTCTGTGTTCCTTGGGGTCTTCTGTTCTGTTTTGCAGGTTGGGTGGGATGTTCTATGAGGTAAAAGGTCCATTACCCAGACCGAGCATACACTTAGTTTAGCGTGGATAGTTATGTTGGCTCTCGTGGCGCTTGGCACGTAGAGTTGGCATAACATACCACAACCAGGAGAGAACTCGGTGGGGCGATCTCTGTCCGGCATGCTTATGGCCGTAGGCAGGCGCTCTCATTGTTTGTTCGAAATTCCTGGCGACCATTAGGGACCACTTGTCCGTGTCTAGGTTCACCTGTGAGTGGGGAGGGATATACATGACAGGTACCGTTGGTGACTATTGTTCTTATGGCTGTGTGGCACCTATGCCGAACCTTTGACCTTATGACATGTGATTCTGCTCAAAGACGACACAACAACTCTCTCATATTGGGGGAACCTCCATTGCATCATTTTCATCATGGCATATTTATTTTCAAAAAAAAAAGAAAAAGAAAAGATGTAATAAAAAAGAAAAAAAGAAAAAAAGAAAATAGTATTATTTCTCATATGCATGCCATTTTTCAGGGTATCCGAGGTTATTACTTTTCACCCAGGATGGCTAACAACGTGACCGCTACCAGAGAAGCTACAAGGCGTACTCACACTTACAGTTTCCATCGCGAAGGCTTGATTCAGTTGGGGCAATTGGGTGGATTGATCACTGGTCATAATAAAACTGTGTTCACTGAGAATTATGGAAACATCTTGACTCTTTTGGACTCACACGTCGACGAATGGGGTTTATCTACTCTTCTCCAGTTCTATGATCCTGACTTGCGTTGTTTCACCTTCTCAGGCTATCAGTTGGCTCCCACTCTCGAGGAGTACTCTCACTTTCTCAATATCAAGATTCAACACAAGGTTCCTTTCGTGTGTGTCCCAGAGAAACCTGATTTGAACAACATTGCCAACGCTCTTTATTTGAGCATAGAAGACGTTCTTGGGAATTGGAAGAAGAATGGTAGCACTCAGGGTTTCTATATGAGTTTCTTGGTTGAGAAGGCCCAAGAGTTGGCTAGCAAAAAGATGTGGGAGGCCTTCAACGCCCTTCTGGCCGTTTTGATTTATGGGATCGTGATGTTCCCTAACATTCACAAGTTCGTTGATCTGGCTGCTATATGTCTTTTTGTGGAGAAGAATCCGATCCCTACTTTGCTAGCCGATACGTACTATTCTGTTCACTCTCGATATGGGAAAGGAGGAGCCATAAGAAATTGTTTGCCGTTGTTGTACACCTGGTTTAAGTCCCACCTACCTACAAGTGGCCCTTTCGTTACTTCTACTCAGAAATGGCATCAAAGGATCATGGGGCTTACTGGAAATGACATTGTCTGGTGTCCTACTGGGATGGACGTAGAGAAAGTTATAACTAGCTGTGGTACTTTTGACAATGTTCCCCTCATAGGAACAAAAGGTGTTATCAATTATAATCCTAAGCTAGCGCTGCGTCAATTGGGTTTTGCACTTGAAAACAAGCCTTTAGACAAAGAAATATTTGAATCCGTTTGCTTTGAGAAGGGAACCGATCTAAAAGGTTTAGAAAAAGTGATGAGTGCCTGGAATGACATCCATACAAGTGATCAGATTTCTCTAGGTGGGAAGAATGCCGTTGCCAAACAAGCCTACACGGATTGGGTTGAAAATAGAGTTAAAGATCGCTTGTTGCCTTTCCCGAAGGTTAACCCGTTGTACGAGCAACCACCTAAGATTCCAATTGCCACTATGCCTGCTGAGAATCGTACCCAGGTAGATTTGGAGTGCACCCAATTGCACGAAAAGAAGTCAGATGCGCAACCGAAACATTGTCTTGTGGATCAGAAAAGAGTTGAGTTGACATACGAAGCCAAAATGCTGAAGGGAGGATCTTCCAGAGTTCAAAAGAGGGCTAGAACGGAAAAAGGTGAAAGAGATACTATTGTTATTGTCGAGGATCACCAGAAGATCCTAAAAAGGGCCATGAAAGAGGCAGAAGAGAAACTCAAGCGAGAGTACCGAGAAGACTTGAAAGCTTATAAGCTCAAGATAGAAAGGGATGCTAGAGTTGAAGTGAAGAATCTGAAAAAGAAACTGGAAGAAGAGACCACTAAAAGAATGGCAATTGAGACTCAACTGAAAGGAAGTCACCTCCGTAATACTCGACTAACAGAAGAAAATGCCAAGCTCAGAGATCGAATGATGGAGGACATATCTGAGAAGGATTATCTCCCAGAATGCAAAGGATGTGACGAACTCAGGGAGTGCTGCAAGAAGCTGGATGGGCATTTGTTTCGCAAAGATGAGGTGATCCAAAGCCTTCTTAAAGGAAGAGATCGAGAAGCAACCAAGAAGCTGTTTGATGAAACTAAGAAGTGTAGCGACGAGCACTTCAGACAAGGAGGACCTCTGTTTTATATTCAGATGGATTGATGTTTGAGTCTGTATGTTTCGACCACCACCAGACTTGTTGGATGGGGTCTTTTATTTCCCTTGCTGAACTATCTTGTCAATGTATGGCTTGCCCAAGTTTAAAATTCTTGTTATGAATAAAAAGAACTAGTTTCTCTTGACACTTATCTTTTGTCACATTGTTAGCTATTCTGGATCAATATTAAATCTTGGATACTCTGAAAATGGCACATCACGTCATACGCACACATGCACTCATACATTCACATTATCACATTGCATTTTTCAGGTTATTGTACAAGAAACTAATTGGGGTCCCTTTCAGCAACAGATTTCTTTTCCGACGACGAAGCTGACTTTCTTACATCCTTACCGTACCCGGAGCAACGAGAGACTCATGGATCAATTTGAGCAGAACCAAGCTGCCCTCCGTAGGGATATGGATGTTATGGGGGAGAGAATGGCCCAACTTATGGAGACTCTCCATGCCGTTGTTCAAGGACAGGATGAACTCAGAAAGAGTGTCGCTAGTTTGGTCAAAGATACTCCTACCAATTCTGCTGACGGAGGGGTGAAAACTAAAGAGACTCCTATTAATGAGACACTTAAAGTGGTGGACGACCACCATGAGGTTATTGATCTTGAACATGATCTCACTGCTGAGTTGACCGAGACTGCTAAGATGTACCAAGCTCTTGAAGAACGCCTTAAGGCTGTTGAGGTCGCTAAAACTTCGAGTTTTAACACTGCTGCTATGTGCTTGGTACCTGGGATTGTTATTCCCCCGAAGTTCAAGGTGCCAGATTTTGATAAGTACAAGGGAGTTACCTGCCCAGAGACTCACATTCGTTCCTACTGCCGTAAGATGGCCGCTCACGCTGAGAACGAACCTCTGCTTATGCACTTCTTCCAGGATAGTCTCACTGGAGCCCCGTTGGAGTGGTATATGAAACTCGAGAGGTCTAATGTCAGTACTTGGGGAGAACTTGTTGATGCCTTCCTGAAACAATACCACTACAATACTGCTATGGCTCCTAGCCGTGCCCAGCTGCAAAATATGTCACAGAAATCTGAAGAGTCTTTTAAGGAATACGCCCAGAGGTGGCGTGAACTTGCTGCTCGAGTCCAACCTCCTTTATTGGACCGAGAGTTGATTGATCTGTTTATGGGGACTCTGAAAGGGCCGTATCTTCAACACATGGTTAGTAATACTTCTCCTTCCTTTTCGGATGTGGTCATCATTGGTGAGAGGGTTGAGAATTGTGTCAAAGCCGGTACCATTCAAGGTGTTACTAATCCTAGCACCTCAGGTGGTAATGGTAAAAAGTCGTATTCTGGGTTTGTGAAGAAGAAGGAAGGTGAGACTAGCACCGCTTCTGTTGACCAAAGCCGAGCTCCTGCATATTCTGCTGTTCCACCTCCTTATTATCCGATGCCTTATGTTGTTCCTGGTCCGTATGTCCCTCAAGCATATGCTGCTGCTCTTCCACAACCATGGATGGCACCTCAACAGCCTTTCGTACCACAACAACAAGCTGCTGCTCCTCAGAATCGTCAACAGAACCCTAGGCCTCAAGGTCAAAGGGGCCCGCAAAGAACAAGATTCCAAGATAGGCGTATCGATCCGGTTCCGATGTCATATGCTCAGCTTCTCCCTCAGTTGCTTGCTGGTCAATTGGTACAACTCCGTGAACTTGGACCTCCACCTAGTCCTCTCCCTCCCGGTTATGATGTTAATGCTCGATGT